>NW_009726686.1:119212-160973 GCF_000703405.1 Apaloderma vittatum
AAGACCCTGTTCCTGGGAGCGCCGTAAGGACTCACTGGTGTTAAACCATCACAATTTGCTTGCTGCCAAGATAGAATTTCCAGGATGCTCTCCACAACCTACCCTAAAAGGCAACACATATGCCCAAACCCTTCTGGTTTGTGACTTCCGATGAAACAGCGTTTGACTGAGAGATCGAATACCCATCCTTTGCTCAGCACTGAACAGTAAGCGAAATGCTGAAGTACAAACCCCTGTTTTGAGACAATCCAGTTTTAGGGGTCTGTCTCAAACAGATGAACATCTATCCTTCAGCACGGTGTTTTAACTAGTTGTACATCAAGGTCAGATGATGCCAGGGAATACAAAAAAAAACCCCAGAAATTATTTCTAAATGCCTGTTTCACACAACAGCCTCTTGCACAAGGATATAAAGTCTGACTCACTGTAATCTTCATACATTTAATGGACTTTTCCACACTCCAGTTGGGCTCCATACCAACAGGAAGAAGGTTATTTGCCTCAGTGAAGATCATTAACAATTCATATGCAGCAGTTTCTACCATATGTGGCTTGTCAGCTGACTGCCTTGATCTGTTAACCAGTCTGGTGGTGAAGTTCTTCTAGCTCAAATGAAGAGCACATTATTTTATATTTTAAATAATATTACAAAGAATTATACTAAAATCATTTGCTGTGAAAGAAATGTTGCTTTTATTCAGAAACATTGTTGTTTAATTGTACTGTATCTACACATGTTGCTCACTTTCTTCCCTTTCTCTGTATGCTTGCAGGGGAAGAAAGAGATGTGGGAGGACATTTGCAAGACATAAAAAGCTTCAGAAGTTTCCAGTTGGTACCATACACTGATAAAACCCTGTTTCAATTGGCTAGAAAACAAGACAAGAGAGAAAAGGGGGAAAATCCATAGTAGATAATAGTTTTCTCTCCTCCAATCACTGCTTAGTTCACTGAGAAAGGGGTGAAAAAATCTCTTTCAACTGACATGGGAAAGGCTGGGTTCTAATCAAATACTTTAGAAAATTTACAGATTTCAAAGCATTTTTCTACAAGTCTCAGCACTATCTCTACCGCACTTCCTCCCTGCACTGAATCACCATCTTGTAAGAATCCAATTTTTGGTTAAATATGAGCAATTAAGAGGAAACACAGCAAAAGAGGAAATCATGATTACACACCAGCCTTATGCAAAGTTATAGTTACTGAAATCAATGAAATTATTATTGCGTGGAAGGAAAAAAAAATGTGTGGTAGTTGTCTCCAAGCTACTTTCATTCTGTGCCCAATATAAGATGAAGATACCCTCACCAGTATACAGGACTGTGCTCAACAATGCAGCAAAATTGTAAATTAATGGCACTCCTGCTCCCACAGTTAAATACGTGCAAAAGGATCTGCTGCATTCTGGCCTTTCTCTTGATACAATACTGGCTTCATTTTTTTCCATGACACAGAATCATTAAGGTTGGAAAAGACCTCTAAGATCGCCTAGTCCAACCGTCAACCCAACACTATCCTGATCACTAAACTATATTCTGAAATGTCATGGCTACACATTTTTTATAAACTACAGTCATTTATTCAGTGAAATTATAATTTATGTGAGCATTTCAAATCTTTATTAAAAAAGTCCCAGAGCAGTCTACATGTATCACATAAGCAAAATTGACTTTTGTCAAGGGAATAAAAACCTCTGCAAAAGGAAGCACCAAGAGTGACCAACACATCCACACAATTGGGTGGTCTGGCCAAGAACAGATCTGTTTTCAGAAAACAGTGAGGGATCAAGTATGACCTTTGGTTATTATGTCTACCTTCCAGATCCCTAATCCTACCCTATGAAACCTATCTACTTAAGAAAGAACGTAAGTTGAATTATTCCAAACACAGTATCTAATGGATTCTGCACTGACAGGAAAATAAGAGTTCCTAAGCTGCATAAGGACACTGCCAGAAAATCAATAAAGGAATTTTGGTCATTTTCCTATAACATTCAAACAGGCAGAAATACAGATTTTACAAACACATCAAGGGGCCATAAAGATCCATTCTAATTGTGTTTGTTTTGAAAAGAAACTTGTTTTAAAATAAAACCAAACAATGCACTCCCAACCAGAGCGATGGGGGAAGGTCTAGCCCAGGTGACTCCAGGGCCCTACTCGTCACCTCTCATGTGGTTTGGAGCAAACCATGAACCTCTGCAGCACACTCATCCTCCCTCACTTTTCACTACCCTCCGGGGATTTGAAATGCAGCTACAAAGCTGAGATGTGATAGGCAGATTAGTGCAAAGTATTTTTTTCTGGTTTAGATGCCAACAGAGAGTTGGGTCTACCTATTATGTATGTGTGATGGTGTTCTAACGCTTCATTGGCACAGACAGACAAATTAACAACCTGCATTTTTGGGGTGTTGTTTTTCAATGGTACCAGCAACAAGCTTGCTGTATTATCAAATGCTCATCTTCAAAATAAAAAAAATAAATTCTCACAATCCTGGGAAGCTGAATAACATGACTGTATCAAGACTTGAGGAATTTGTTTTATGATAGAGTAATAACACAGCGTTTTGTTAACAAGATGAAATCAGCTTAATGGTCACAGAAACACGGATGAGATCAAGTAAGATTCCTTCTCTGGAAGGGGAACATGACTTGACAAATACAGTAATCAAGAGTTATTTTGTAAATTAATTAGCTGATGCTTCCAAAGGCATCAAAAAGGTTGAAATTATTTAAGATAAAAGATTCCACTAAATAAAATTGTACTGTATCATTTATAAATCTTTTCCTTCTCAATTTCACTTGCAATTAAAGTGGATATGGTAATATACACATAACATACAAGAAAATCTCCACTGGCCTTATTTGTGAAAAATCTAAAACCTGTTCCTCTTTCTAACAAAATATACGAAAGCAAGATTTCTGTTCCAGTGAATCAGTACTGGTCTGTACAAAGGGTAGGACTTTTTTTCTTTTTCTCTTGACACTGAGATTTCTTTTCAGTTTGAATGAATATTCAGGAAACACTGAAGAAACTATTTCAAAGGGAGTAAAGGAAGGAAATTAGCCAAGAACTGGGGGACAGCTTCTGCAATGGTTTCACAGATTTGAGGTTTCCTTTCTGATGGATTGACATTGATACACTTTGAACCCAGTTAGAATTAAGTCTTCTTTTGTCTCTCCACAGCTGAGTACCTTCCGCTATGGTTAGCCATCAGCTTCTGAACGGGAATGAGTAGCAGGGAAAGGCAGAAGACTATCTTGGTTATGCAAACAAAAGCATGTTTAAATAAGATATAATCAGTACTGTAAAAATGGAAAAGTGTGAGCTAAAGGAGGCAATAATTTTACAAGTAGCCAGCCTCCAGAAGGGAAGCACCATCCTGAGGGCTCGTATTAGGCAATGTGCCTGATAACAAAACAATGTTCAGGAGTTGCTGAAAATTATGAAGCCTCCAAACCCCTATGTGATACTGTTGCAATATTTGAAAGATTTGATTCACTGACTTCAAGTACAACCCCCTTCTGCTTCAGCTCACCAGCTGAAAGCATATCCCCATGACAACCCAGGAGCTGCGGAGGAGAGCACAACACCCAACCTACTGCGAAGCAATGCTGAAGCCCTCCTCCGAAGCAGAAATGTGCCAGCACACAAGAACATGTTTTCTCTCACTGCTATGAGGCCCATACATGTGTGTGTCACCCTGGATCAGAAAATTAAAATGAGAATGGCATTAGGTGCATGTCAACAACCTTAACACTCAGCTGATTTTCGAAGCTCAACAGTGGCAATACCATTTCTGCCATCTAATACATTGCTCATGTGTGTGCAGGCTGGGGAAAAAGGTTATACAGTAGCCCAAATGTTTATCTCCTGCTCGAGCAGAACCAATGACCAACCCAAACCTGCAGTATGTATCCATTATATCGTAGACCAGAGAAGCTGGTTTTCCTTCTCGACAATATGCAAAAGAAGTCTGCTAACGGTAAGGTTTGAGTTGAACAAAATATTAGTTCTACTGCATTTGTCTAGATCAACACTGCAGACAGATTGTATTAATTTCACCACTAAAAGCAAAATAATTAGTTACATTTATCACAAATGACACCAAGCACTGTGTATCGCAGCAGTTGTACTGCTGGTTCAATTTTTCTGCCTCTGTTATATAAGCCCCACTTTGCAGCTCCAGGTGATACAGAGAAAACCCAGATTTACACCACTTTTGAAGTCTACACTATAGCACAGAGACAGAGAAAAGTATGTTGGGAAGAATTAGGAGAATCACCTGCTGTATTATTTTTGCAAGAGTTCCACTTCAGTAATTTCATAAACATTGCCTCATCAGACACTTTGAGCAGGGAATAAATGTGTTTGGAAATCAGTTACCCAAGCACTGAAATGATCCCTGGTTAAAAGAAAACATGACTGTAACAAGCTCAAGGTAGTTGGTACTTGTGTGCCTATTTCCTCCTCACCAAATATGATAATTAATTCACATGGTGAAATCTCAGCTGAAAAAAAAATAAGCAATACCTCATCATCCTGAGGCCATGATGACCTTTATTTCTCCTAAAAAGACTCCACAAATCCTGTTAAAACAGAGTCCCTTTATTACAAAACTATGATGAGCACATATGACTTGCCCCATTTTTTCCTGACTATTGTTTCCAGAAATTGGTTCTGGAAAACAAATCCTACCAACACAGTCTTCAGGGGCTGGCAGGCTCACAATTCAGCTCTTCCCAGAGAGCATAAAATCACACTCAACAGCATTCAGCTGGCATTTAGTGTCAACTACGCAGAGACAAAGCTTTTGTTCAAGTATTGCATGGCTATTCCTGCTTAGCTCTTGAAAGATTTTGTGTGTTTAAAACTAAAATATAAGATTGAAACCTGGTATTTTTTAATCTTCTGTCCTGGCAATTTGTTCTGGTTTGTGTGCACCATACTTCCATTTATTTCTTAATTTGGTAATCGGTTGCTAAATAATTTCACAGCATTCATAAATTCATACCAATTACAGTGTAATCAATGGCAACAACAGTTCTCAATGGGAAATCAGGTTCTAGTTCTTTAGCATCTTGCATGTCCCTTATCCCTTCTTTGTCCATATTCATATTCATCACCTGTCACGTGAGCCAAACCAAGAACAAGGACAGTTGGTGGCCAAAGCCACTTGCAAGAATAGGCTGCCAAAGCTGGTTACTGCAATTCCAAGTGTCATTGCTATGTCTGTGCTCTTCAGAGGCATTACAGGATGCATCAGCTTAAATGCTGACAAGCACCTCAAGGCACCTTGCAGGAACCAGCACCCGCAGTGACCTGCCACCTTCTGGGAGCTCCTGCAGCTCCAGGCCATCACTGGGACCTGGTGTCCATGCTCAGGGAGAGCTCACGTGCTACTTGCATTCAGCAGCCTGCAAATCCCGTCTGACTCTCTGACAAGTGATTTCACATTCTTTCTAGGAAGGATTTTAGGACAACTGCCAGGACACACTTCTTTCATGGTTTCCACCTTGTGCTGTCACCACAAGGACATGTGGGATGGCTGGAGATGGGGACCTACCACAGAGCAAATACACGTACCTGGAGTTTCCCAGCAGGTGTACAACCAGTGCTGTCTGGCGGGGCAGCACACTGGCAAAAACGGGCCAAGAAGCGACCCAGGGAGCCAGTACAGCTCGTCACAACAGTGCGGAGTCGGTGCCACCATCTCACATCGTGCATTCATCCCACCACCACAAGTGCCGTAGGTGCACGGGCTGTTTTGAATGGTGCACCAAGTGCATTCTGGGGTGAAAGTCTAATTTGTCAGGGCAGATTAGACACACAAGGACTTACATTAATTACAGGTTCTGGGCACTAGTCCATGAAGACAGGTGCAGAAACCACAAGTTTACTGCTGTTTCGAGAGTTTTGTGACAGCAAGCCAGAATCAGTACGTACTCCCGTCCCAGGGATACAAGCCCTTCTGTATCTAAACAAAAAGAGCAAAGCAGCGCGAAATAACAAACATTCACATGTGAGCGCTGCTCAGAACTTAACTCTAAGAGAAACACTGCTGGCACCATTACAAACCCCTCTTCTGGCCTTCTTCATACTTTGCATATATTCATTTTAACACAGAAATAAGACGTGAGCTTTAACATTGAAATGATCAGTCTAAACACACAAGCTTTTTTTAAAGAAAGTTTCTATTAGCTCCTTTCAACGAGTCAGAATGGGCTAAACCAGCATTCGTACTAATTAGCTGCACTGGTGTGCTGCAATGAAAGTACCTTCCAACATCACAAATTTTCTTCAGGAGAGGCTGTTTACCATTACACTCTGCCAGACAAAGCCTGGAAAACTTGTCTGAAAAGCTTACTGGGTTGTCCATTCCCATCACTTGCCCCTGCGGGGGAATTGCGAAAATCTGAGAAGACTTTCTGCAGGCTTTCCTGCTTTTACTGAGTCCAAGAGACCCAATTATACGGCCCTTGTTCTGGTTGAGTAAACACAACTCCCTCTCAGACCAAAATACCTAATTTGGATCGTTAGGCAGAGGCATTGCTACTGAAGAAAGATGTTTCCTCCAGCAGCTGAGCTCAATGCCATGTTCCCAGCCTTTGTGAGCTCAGAAAATACCACCAGTTTCAGGTCTCCAACTGACTGCCAAGATAGACACACAACACGTTCTCTATTTTGAAGACAAGGCACGCATGAAGGTCCCACACACTGCCTTCAGCCAGCCCTGCTGCTGAAACACGTCCAGGATGGAGGACAACAGGTATGTATCTCCAAGGAACTGTGGCTGAATAATGTCTATGTTTACACTGTACCAAAACAACAGATGTCAAACTGGCCAATGTATCTCTGTAATAGATCTCCCTCCTTCTTCATCCTAACATGTTAATGAATCCCAGACATGTACATCCTAGAATCATACCCTATAACCCAATGGGATTTAGCTTTTCCTCATCAAAACTTTATGGCCGCTTTTATCCAATTAATAGACACTTGAATGAATTCCCACATGTATCTGAGGGGACAAAAGCAGTTACCAGTGGGAGAATGTATTTCACCATCACTGAATCCCTTTTCTTTCCATCCTGACTAACGGATGAGACCTTGGGAGTATCTTAAACAAGAGTATCAGCACGAAACCTAAAACAAATGAATCTGAGCACTAAAAGCAGCAGATTGGCACATTAAAACTTCCCATACACCCTTCCCTCAACCAGCCCCTTAAAATGTTTTCAATTATGTAAACAATTTACATAATTTAGATAAACTCAGTATGGCTTTTTCAATTGGTCAGTACTTAAGAAATTCTGCTGTCATCATGATTTTATTTCTGTGCTCTCAATCAAGGCAACCCCCTAAGTCTCTCTGGCTTCAATAGCTTACTCTGATTCATCTAGAGCAAATATAGAGCAAATTTTACTGTAATCTGGAACCTAAAAAGCATTCTGAACCCAGCATTTTTACCAGGATTTCAACAGCATGCTTGGAAAGTGCAAACATACAAGATGAATAAATAGAAGCTCAAGTGTAAAAAGTCTGAGCTGTATATAACTACTACAATTCAGGTATAAACAAACCACTGTGCTGTAGCATGTCTGGTTCCAACTCTTTTTTTTCCACGGAATTACGCAACATTTCTCCATCCAAAATGTGTTATTCTACTCTTTTTCCACCTGACCATGCCCAGCCCGCTGCGGCGAGAGAGTTTACACAAACCTCACAAGTGCTCATGAAGTACCAATCATAATCTTGTCTTTTTGATTACCTCTGTTCCAGTCCTTCCCATCTCATTTTTTTAGGAGATGGGCCAGAAGCTCTTAAAAGGATCTAGGTTCCTTTTTAACAGTCCTGTTCAAGTCAGGAAGAGATACAGATGGCGTTCAATGGTTTCTTGTGTTCAAGGGATGCCAGATCAGAGAACAATTGTGAATGGCTGAAAGACTGACTTAAGAACATCTTGATAAAAAAATACACCAAAAGCCCTTTAGATTATTTTGCTTGCCAATAAGTACATTAATTTAGCTCCCCAAAAACGCAAATATTCATTAAAATTTAAAGGAACTACAGTCAATGCAAGACGCAACACCAGTCTAATTAGCATACTCTAAAGATCAAAGGACAAATGGATCTAAGAATCTGCATTTTTGTTTGAACTACATAGCATGTTAAATTCAGCTGCTTACATGCCAAACATGGTGTGCCTCATTGATACAAAACTGTCTCATGAAGTCAATAAAAATATATCTGTAATAAAATAAAAATAATTTAGCTCTACGTTAACAGATAACTTCATCCAGGGAAAAATATTTTTAATCTCAATATCACATCCAAAAATTGCCTGTAAATTAAACAGTGGGCTGGTGCCTGCCATGTAGTTTAAATGAAGAGAACCGAGACACATTGCATTTTGAATGACAGGAAGCCTTTTGTAGATTTGAAAGAATACAATAACTGAAGAACCAGCATGACCTACCCAGTGAGTAATGGGCACTTGAGGATATCGTAGGCAGTGCAGATGCTACAGCAGTGTTCAGGAACATCCTTACAAGCACCTAGTCAAACCAGCACTTTTTCTTTCAATGGCAGCAGCAGCATCAAGGTCTAACCCATTCCCTGGGTCTCCTCCTACCCCCCTAAGGGGTCTTAGAAGGCGAAATAATAGTGACCCTCCCTCAGCTCTGCACAACTCACTGCTGTGACCACGGCAGTTTCTGAAATGCAGCGACAGATGCCAGCTCTCAGAATAAATAAACTGGATCTGTGGGAAGTACAGCTACTGTAGGGCAAGCAGCCATTTTTTTCCCTTCTAATCTCCATCAGCACGCATCCCCCCGCAGTGATGGGCCAACGGTACCCTTTAGGATGACAGGGATAAGGAATTTCTGCTGTATTTATGGAGTATTGATTACTGGGTTGCTCTCCCAAATTAGTCATTGAAATCAGCAGCTAAGAGCCGGGCAGCATGCTGGACAAAGATCAGTGGGTTCTCATTATATTGCTGCTTTACAAATCTGTGATTCTGCACCAGTCCTGAAGCAGATAGAGAATATTGTTTGCACCATGATGAAATAACCTTGATGTCCAGTGGGAGAGCTCTTAATTTGGTGAGTGGCACTCTGTTATTCCCTTCAGTCAGCATGTTCTGTGTTGAGATCTCTGGACCTACAGTATATCCGTCTAAAGCTACAAACCGTGATGGTATAGACAGTGCTGCCCACATGTAAAAATAAAGTAAAATCTTGGGTATGTCCAGGAATTCCATTTTTTCCAAGGGACAAGTATGCCATCAGAAAGCAAAGGGGCAGGCCAGTTAACCTGTACACAGCAACAAACTCCAGACATATCTCACATCTTGTCCCTGTATAGGAATGTTTGACTCTGTGCCTGAAGTTCCATACCTTTCCAGGCAACACGCAAAACAGTTTCAGAGCAGGCCTTATGAGTCCGAGCAAGGATGTTCTCTGACCAGCATATAAGTACGTAAATACTTCGTAGGAAAATTCTGTTCCTACTACAACAAAATACAGCCCCACAAGCTGAAAGGGCCGTGAGGTGAACTTCGATTGCCCTCAAGTCCAGATTGCCCTCTTAACATCAACAAGTGGTCAAAGACCTTTGGATGTGGAACTGGAAGGGACATCAGACTGAAGCTGCTCTGGATGGAGAGGAAGGGCTCCCCAGACGTCCCCGCTGGGACGGGGTGGCCAGCAGAGCAGACCCTGTCCAGGGCACTGACGCTGCCAACCCCACCAGCCTGCGGGAGCACCCGGCCTGATGCACCGCAGGTGGCATCCCAGAAGAACAGACCTTCCCAGCTGTGTGTTGACCAAACCAGTTCCAAGTAATTTTGGAACTGGGAATATGCTACCTCTTTCCGTTTCTTTTCTGGACAGGTTAGGAACGCAGGAATAGAAGAACATACCTGGTAATGAACCCGATGCAGGCCAGCTATGAACAAATAAGCTGATTTTTTGTTAATTTCCCTCCTAGTAAGAGAGTCACTTATGATGTGTCCTTGCATCAAAACTGTTCCTGTGATGCATCTATCAGTCTGAAGCTGAGTGGCCATAAAATCTGTAAAGCAGCTTCTTGGAATTGAAAGGCCCATGAAGTCTGAAGTAAAAGGACTTATTCTGACTATAATAAATACATCTAATTCTAACTGTGACAAAGGAATCCATTCTTTCTTGCATGAAAAGCCATGTATTTTTATAAAAAAACCCCTTCTTTCCTACTTTGCTGGTTATATATACAGTACTTAAAATAACTTCAACTGAAATCCACTCATCAAGCTACTTGGATTTCTAGAATACATAAAAGTTCTAGTCAGAATTCGTGTCCCATTTTTCCATTGTTTAGGAATAGAAACAGTCACTGAGTCAATCCATCTGGGGCCTGATCAGAAACGTTATTAAAATCAGTAGAGAGATTCTCTAGTTAGGATGGCTCAGTTTTGTGAAATGAATCCATCTCATTCATCTGGTTTCCATTCCTAGACAATGGACAGAGACAGGCATACCTGGACTGCAATTCACTTCAGATATCACTTCAGATACCTAAAAAAATGATCAAATGAATTGTATCCAAATAAAACTACACTCTCCCTTGATTACACATACATCCTAGAATGATCAGAGGTAGACACCTAAATTTCTGTCTAAACTTATACAAGATGATTAACAGTCTCAGGAGCTTTCACAGACTCTACCCCATGACCTCTGTGCAGCCATTAGAAAAATAAACCAACATCCACCATTCAGTTGCGAGGCCCCATCACTGTTGACCATCCTGCTGACTGCACAGAATAAGAACTAAAATGTACTCTTGCAGCTTTACTACTGCATTGGGGCCGAGCTATCACAACCAGCAAGGAACAACTGCCCTTTGTCCTATGGAAAGGCTCTTTTGCGTTTTGTATTAAAATAACATTTCAAAATATTATACAGAAAGGAAACACCAAAATAGAAATATTTTGTTTCAAATATCATTTTTACAAATTAAATTCTACATGGAATCCAAGCTCTTAATGTCTTGGAGTGAAAATTTCTGGCCGAGCAGCAGGAACGCATGAAAATCCCAGCTCACAACAAATCACACCGTGGTCCCTTCATTCAGGTGACGCAGGGGATCCTATAGCAGAGCGGCACATAGGCAGGCTGCCCTCAACAAGACAGGCAAGCAGGTTACTGCCAAAGTTAAAGCATCCTGCCTACATTTTGCTCACTCATCAGACCCTATGCAAAGAGGTCCCCTCCTTAGATCTGAGGTTTTCATACATTTCCTAAAAAGTTACCCCTCCTCTGTTTGGGTGGTAAGAGTCCTCTAGCCAAGTACTCTCACCTCATTCCAAAATAAGGGCGCACCACTGTCCCACATGTCCTGCAAACCCATGCAGGATTAAAGCTGGCATACAGCACCAAGGAAAACACACGAGGAGCAGCTGAGGGAACGGGAGTCGTTTTGCCTGGAGAAAAGGCGGCTCAGAGGAAACTTGCAAGGAGGCTGTTGCGAGGTGGGGGTTGGTCTCTTCTCCCATCTTCCAAGCGACAGGACAAGATGAAATGGTCTCAAGATGCACCAGGGAAGGTTTAAATTGGATATTAGGAAAAATTTCTTCACCAAAACAGTTGTCAAGAACTGGAACAGGCTGCCCAGAGAAGCAATGGAGTCACCATTCCTGGAGGTATTTAAAGACATGTAGATGCAGTGCTTAGGGCCTGGTATTGCTTGGTTAATAGTTGGACGTGATCTCAAAGGTCTTTTCCAAATAAAACGATTCCATAATTCTAGAGACACCAAGCCAGTGAAATAAATACAGGATACAGTGATGAACTTGGATCAAGTTCAGTGTAATACTGATTAATGGGACCAGTCTGGGGATAGCAGAATCCTCAACACGGGGTTTATTTCACTAGCAGTATTAATATACATATTTCACTTTTCTGAACAATTCTTTTATACAGTGTTACCATGAGCTTTAACTGACTTTCATGTCTAAACACAAAGTGGTGACATAACCGATGCAGTTTGCTCGCACACAGATAGCTTCATATAGAAGCGCTAGATATCCTTATCAGGCAATGCTTCTGGACACATCTATATGGAGAATATTTCCTCCAGAAGCTTACACAATTATGCTTCCGTAATGTCACAATAGTCAACAGGATAGACAGTATATAACATGTTTCCACGCACTTGTAAGAAGCAGGTGAAGGGATGCACACAGGTTAGATAAACTAAACAATTCAACAAAAAAGCATAGGCAAAATTCTCCTTCTCATTCTTTCTAAATTAACACTTGAAAGATGCTGAGCATCTGCCTTTCTTATCACCAGCAGCAGAGTCAGAGTGCACTCAAAAGACATTTATCACCTGGTGGCATAAGGAGGATATTCTTTGTGTAGTGACCTGAAGAGGCCTTATCCTGCAAGATGCCAAGTGTTTCCTGTGGTTTCAAAGTGACTCTTGTGTAGCTATGAGATCTGTCAACGCTGCGACACACATCCCTCCCTCCCCTGCTTCCCCCTCTTGCCACTTCTACTCCCTAGGACTTTCTCTAAAGCTAGAATGTAAAGTCTTTGGAGTAAAATCTGTTTCTTTCTAGATATTTATGTAATAAACCAGAGTAACTGAGTCTGATGCTGACTGTATTAAACATAAACAAATATCAGCACTGCACATTTATATGGCTCCTTCAGGAGAGATTAACTAGAATAATTCATATTACGACAGGGCTCTAAATGTCTCCTGTTTCACCTTAGACGTCATTAAGGTGGCTCAAACTAGACGTATCATTCTATTTTTTACCCTACCTGCTCATACATGGAGGAAATCATAATGCGCCTTAGGTACAAGCTTTCATTTCTCGTGTCTATTTTTACTGTAACCTCCTAAGACAGCTATTGCCTCTTACTTGCCTCAACATGCAACAGCAGTGGTTTGAACTACATGCCACTCTAATTAAGAATCTACACCATTTACCATCGCCACACCAGAAAAATGCTTAAGATAGCTCATCAAGACTTTCACATCTATGTCTTACACACTTATGGCAGTATACTAAAACAGAGTAAAGAGCCAACAAAAAAACATAAAGATGTACCAAGAAGACTGGCGAGGAAGGAAAGAAACTGGCAATGCAGTAGCCAATCAGTCTGAAAATCCCCTGAATGAAACTATTGACACTGGTGATAGCAAATACCACTCTGCTCCAAAAGTCCTGACAGAGGTTAAAGGAAGCAAACGTGCTTTTTTACTGTATATTTTCAGATTGCACATAGAGCTTCAGGAAATTGGAAGATTTCTTCTGTTGGTTATGAACACATCCATCACCACACACCAGGACTTGACAGCATTAAAGCAACAGGTCTTGCACTGGCTTGAATACATTAGAAAAGTAACAGCTCCACTTAAATAACGAAGCGTTGTAATACCTCTGGCGAAACACTAATCTATGCAGTGAAAGCCAGGCAAGAAGAAAAATGTGTCTTACCACATAGTAAATAAATTCCAAGTGTTTAGTAAACTTTTATAAACAACAGGATTTGAATGCCAGGACAAACCCGTAACAACGAGTCAGCCCTGCGGAACGGCAGGTGGAGGAAGCACATCCCGCCCTAGCTCAGCCTGGGCAAGGGCATGATCGGCAGGACGCTGCCAGGGCAGCCAGGACTGATGATGGGGATGGGATGCAAACACCACGCAGGAACCGAACCTCCTCTGCTCTCGTAGAGGAGCCGATGGAGCTGAGGCCACCTTCTCCGGCATGGGTTTCAGTCCTGAAACCACCTGCCAAGGGGAGGAGAGGGGAGAGGGAGGGAGGGGGAGGCAAGGCAAAGCAAAGCAAAGCAAGGCAAAGCAAGGCAAGACAAGCTTGTTGGGTGGTCCAAGGGAAGGGAGAAGAGGCCGGGTCACTTGCACCAAGGCCTACTGCTCAGCTACCTTTAAAAGACATCATATTTCATTACAAGGACGCTGTCAAACAAACCAGCTAAAAAACAAGAGACCCTTGCAACTATGGACATAAAGCAGACAGTAAAAACAGCACAGTTAACCAAATGTAACTGTAAAATCAGGGATTTAATTGCCCCAATGAGCAAAGAGGTAAAACCTACTCTTTACAAAGCGTGTTTCAAGTTACATTATGTGGATCCAGACAGCTCTTACCTGTGAAAATCTGTAACGCCTCAATTACTAATGCCACAGAGACCAGACCAGGTTCTCAGCTGTAAAGACCAGCCCAAAACAATACCCTTGATGCCAATATGCAACCGACTGTCCTGTCACTAATGCTATATAAATGCTAAATGGCAAGATAACAACAAAGAGAATTTGAACTATAAACATTAATACACTAGTGCAGGGTGCACTGTTACCCCCACAGCCACACTGGCAACTGTGTATTAGGTTTTTGAGGTACTTCTTTTTGCATGGTTGGAAGGTCTGAAAAAATACATTGGGACATAAGTTATCATCTGTCTCACATGAAAATTAGGTTACTTGGACTCTTCAAATACAGTTCTTATTGAAACAGGCTTTCATAAAATCATACATAATGACAATTCCTGGATGTATTTAAACAAAATACAACTACAACCAAACTGTATACTGGAAATTCTGTGAAGAGCTTTTACTACCATTTATGGTGTTAATCTTCTCCTCATCTCACAACCACAACATCCATGAGAAAAGAGAAAGACATATCTAGGTCTTACTACTAAAATTATCTATCAGGATAAAACAGCTCTGCTCTTAGGGTATATTTTCTGACTTGTTCTTGCCTTTAGCTAAAACATTCTCTCCCAAGCTACGGAAACTCGACCTCGACCTAAAACTGCACATGAAGTTGTAAGCCATGCTGCCTCATCCGCTTCCTTCAGACATTAATCAGGGAAAGGAGCAGTCACCCTCACCACGCTTCCATTCAGTTTGACTCAGCTGCTGTAATACAGATTTTTGTGCCTCTGCTTGAGGAACATGGACTATTCTGGCCTTCCTTAACTACCACCTATTTTTCAGGTCACCAATTAGGTTTTGCAACACTCAGCTCTTAGAAAAAGCATTGGCAAGATCAATCACTTTTCAGATCTCCTGCTTCTTTCATATTTGACCTTTACCCAGTCAAGATTTTCCAAGCTTTCTTTTGAAATTGTTTCCCTGAGAATGCATCCAAAATGTTATTTCTAAATTTTGAATTCTTCCGAAAGTTTAACAAAACACAATAATTCTCTTCCTTTAAATAGCATGAAACCAAAGAGGAAGCATACCTCCTGATGCACATTTAGTTTATGCCCAGCATAAAGCAAAAGACGGGAGATGAAAGTATACACACTTATGAAGTAAATATATATACATATAACCTGAAACTTCATGAATATTTACATCAAAGAATTCTGAATAATTATGAAATGCTCCACTCTAAAACCACAGCATTTAATTTGATGTGTGCAACAGTTACAGTTTGTGTCACAAATTGTTGCAATCACCTTAATTAAATACTGTATTACTTGACTGAGATGCTTTATGTTCATTCTAAAATTAAATATACTGCAGCTGTTAGTGCACTGGTTATATTTTTGAGATGCCATACTCCCCTTTTAAGCATAAAATAGTACATGCAGGAGGACATTTTTCTGTTGTCTTCCAGCCCTGCAAACTCTAATGTCTACATTTCACTTAAGCATGGGCAGTCTCATTTCAGCCAGCGGGAATATTCACGTTTAAACGTAAGCAGGCTCATGGCTTAGCTGTTCACATGTAATAGTCAGACCATAAATCAGATCACACTAAAAAAATTCCTGTTGAATTTTTAACTTCTGCCAAAACTGGCTATCATTGCAGCCTGCCAACCACAGCCTTGAATTTAACCCATGCTAGATATCATCACTTTTAGGCCCAAGATTTGTTTCAGCTGCACAAAATTATTCCAACGTGTCACATGCAAAAAAGGCAACGTTTGCCTTCCAAACATTGTTATTTACACTCCGTGGTGAGCATATTCTCAAGGCTTATTACATGGACCCACTCTGTTAACAAATGTAATTAGAGAAAGAAAATAGAAGTCAGGAGTGACTAGCCAGGGCTTCCAGAAGTGTTTAAAAAGTGGCACAGATAACATGGACAATAACAAACCACCCCTCTGGGAACACACTGGCATCTCTGACAGAAGGGAGACCTCGGTTTCTAGCATAGCTACCACAGCATTTATTAACAGCAGATAACGCACGTAAGGAAGGGCTTGCCCAAACCCTGATACACTGCTATGCAACATGCAAAAAAAAAAAAACAAAAAAAAACACCCCTTTCAGAAGAATCCAAAACTCCCTGTTCTGCAGAACCACCTGTCCTGAGGAAAGCAAAATCCGTAACACTGAGTGAGAAGGAGATACACACTGAAATAAGGGGAAATACATTTTTCCTTCAGCTCTGGACCATCAGGGAGGTGGCCCTGTGAACACAAGTGGGCACCCCATTCTCGAATAACTTGTCTGAAATAAAAATGCTAGATGCATTTCAATCAAGGTTGTCTTTTACTTTATAATCAGCAACGGATTTTGTTTTGTTTTTAAATAAAATAACTCTTTGGTGTTATCTTCAGTAATACTCAAAACCCAGATAAGATTTTGAGTTAGAATATATTATCACTCAATAAGAACTACACTAATCACTGTAATTAAGACTCTATTTAAACAATTATTTTGGTATTAAAACTATTTTCCACAGGCTTAGTTTCAATGCCGTTAATCCACCACAAAGTTCTTTTTACTGAGCAAGAACAAAAGTTTTGTTGAGAAACTTCCTAATCGCATGGTAAATATTTTAGTTCTAATGCTGACGTTTAAGTTCTTAAGAAGAAAATCGGTTTCATTTACTTTGGACAACAAGGAGACTTTTGACACCATTACATCACACCACACCAATTATTCTGCTTTGCATAACACAGATAATTCAATTCTTATTACAGCCACCTACACTCAAATAATCCCAAGCAAACGTGTGGTCCTGTACACATGTAAATACGGAAAAAATGGTCACAATTTTTCATTTCTCCAGAGAAAAGACTGCTTTGGCCACAGTGATGCATCATGCACAAGACAGTGCCGAGAACACCAGAGCACGTTTGCCCATCAGTCTGCCGCAGCATTACTGTGCTGGAGGTCTGTTCAAAATTACCACCACACATCTTTCCTTGTTCTCCTGTTATTAATCTAAATTAAAACAGACAATGTAATTTCAAAAATATAACTAATACCAAACGGAAGGCAGTAATCAGAAAGCATTTTGCTATCTGAGTTACTCTCTTTCCAAGCCAGTCTCATTCTTTCAGCCTACGAAGTGCACTCAAAGAGTGTATTCCTTAAATACTGATGAGGTCTGTCTGTAGTTTTGTTCTTACTAAAAGATTACTGCAATAAGCTTTTCTGCACTGAATTTTGCCTTCACTGAATAAAAACAAATTAGTCGCACGCTAAACGGCATCCAAAATTCAGAGGTTATGAAGATCCGAATGCTGTATAAATACCTCTACCGCTTTTTAGACCCTGATGAAGTCTTCTGGTCAATTAACTCCTTCTGCAGTGCATGCCATGCACTTTGGACAATTTTAGTCCCATTATCTTCAATAAATTCTTCCATTTCCAGAGAGCAGGAACAATATTCAAAATATTTTGAATATTCAAATATTCAAAAGACTAAAATGTTTATGCTTCCATAAATTATGACCTTAAAATGCAAAAACTACTAATTAATATTACTTTTGGTTGCAGCTTCTGATTTCTGTCTTGTGACTTCTATTATGTGATCAAAAAGTAAGAAGGCAGCAATATTTTTAATATAGCATACATTCAAATTATTTACATCTCAAACTTATTGAAAGGTCTTTATTAAGCGTGAAATGCCATTCAGAAAGACTTAGACTATAATTTCTTAATGGGAACGCAATATGTACTATGGTAATGAAAAGCAGAAAGAACATTTTTTTTATTCCAACTGGCATTAACATTCAGGTGTAGTTGCAATCTACTTCATTGTGTGTTGTGAGCAAACTAACCTCTGTTACAGTCAGGCTTACGCAGAGGGGCTCAGAGAATTTTAGACATCAAGGAAACGTGAGCTTGACAGACACTCAGCACTTCAAAAAAATCCAACAGGAAAAAGAAGAGATGTTCCTCCTTAGCATACACTACGCAGAACTTGCCTGCATATATAGACATTCCTAACACTTGGGGGAAAATAAATAATTAAACTATGGCAACCTAGTGCTAGAATAAAATGAGAAGTTAGTTCAATGTAAAAAGTAGTTATTTTTGGAGAGGAGAGAGGAGAGAGGAGAGAGGAGTTCAGTTGGAAGGCACAACAACCATCTAGTCCAATCGCAATACGTCATTTTTTCCAGCAGACCTGGAAACTGAAGGTGTTTGGAAGATGATGTATCAATCATTAAATCTTGCACACCACAAAAGAGACAGCGCTGCTTCCCTTTAATAAAAATTCTTTTTCATCATGATGAGCAATTTTAGACTTCAGCAACTTGCATCCTCACTTTCAACAAAACGAGTAATATGTCCAATTTTACTTTCAAAAAGCAGCACAGTAAGATGAACCTCCACATAAAAGTTATTTGAAATAGAAATACTTAGTTGCATGAGGACCATCACCACTTCAATAAAGGAATGATCCTTGCAGACAGAAACACAGCAGAGGCTGGTGTTCTCACACTGCACAGGAGCCTAGAACAGCAATCTCCAGGTTTCGGTCTGCTCTGTTGTACTTACAGTATTTAACTGATAAAGTTTTAACACCTTTAATGAAAAGTGTTAATAAGGGGTAGGAAGGGGAAGAGAGAAAACTTTGAGAAAATGGTATCATTCAGGTGTTAGTGAGTGGGAGAGCCATCACACAATACGACATATGAAGTCATGGGGGACGATGACAGTAAAGCTGTTACTCCTATATTCAGATGTTTACAATGCTACCAAACCCCAAATCTGTAAATCCAAAAATAGAAAGAGTCACGGATCTGCCAAGATTTGCTTTGCCAACGTGGGGAATGACATCAGCATGACTCACAGCGCACAAGCTGAAGAGGCAGCAAGACAGATCAGAAACGGAGAGAGGAGTGGGAGGAGCAGCCATTCAGTAATCCTCCAGCTCCACATCACAGAAATCATTTACACATTTATGTTCCTGGGCTTTCATTTTCAAATGAAGAGGACAGGCTATATTTAGCTCAAATCCTCCTTGCGACATGTTTTAAAGTCTCAGTGGCAAGCTGTATGGAAAAGCAGTGCAATTAGAAGTTAAAACTCTGAAGTAAAGGGTCTGTGAAAATATACAAGCCTGAAATTGCATGTTATGGATAAATAAGCTTGTTTTCCCAGTTGGCTCATGTTAACCTTGTGAACTGATCCTATGCAGAATTAATCTTGCTGCTTAATCCCACGCTTCAAAACATTCTTGAAAAAGTAACAGTTCATTTTCTGAGTATCGTATTTCCCTACTATACCGAAGTGATAACAAAAGCTATCTCACAAAAAAGGTTCTCCTACTTGTTCATACAATGACATGGCCTAACTTCTCTTACACTATTTTTATCCTAATAATAATAGTGATTCCATCTCTGGCAACTGCCTTATGAAGAATACTTCTCTTTTAGTCTGCTATTGTGCCATTTAGATTCCCTGGAGTCAATACAAAACCTCTACAATTAATTATATAGAAAAAAGCTGAGCACAAACATAATTTATTCTTTAAGGGAAAGCAGCAGCAGTGTTAAATAAAAAAAAAAATAAGGTCCAGTGATAATGTACCCGTTAAAATGTGCACACCACTAAAAACGTGTACGTTGCAGCAGCTGAGCCATATGAAGTCCTGCATCACCTCAAAACTTTCAAAGTAGGAGAATGCTATTTGAAACATCCATCCATATTACAGCTTTAAGTAACTTAGGTAGTCTTCATTTAAAAACTGGCTAGCTGAATGTAATTGCAAAGTCTAATCAGATTTGAAAAGACAACAGATACAGTTCCAATACTGTGTATTTCTTTCTCCTGTCATCCAACAGTAAGGGAAATGCAAGTACTACAGAAATCAATAGACTCTTCTAATCCTGACAAAATCATACTTGGGGGGCTGTGGGTGGGAGGATGATGAGAGGTAGGAAAAGGAGAGTTATGCTTCCTCTCCCAGACTTTCATCAGTTTTTCCATTGCCAAGTCAAAACCAAAAAGTAGGACAGTTCTATTTGTTTATCATCAGACAACCATGAACTACAATTCTTTTGGTATAACACAGATACTCCATCAAAAGTTTCTTTGTACTGTCAGGATCATGAATAGTTTTTCAACTTTTTCAAACCCTTACCCCTAAAATATCCTTCTCCAAATAAGCCTGGGTAACTTTTTATGAGGAACAAAATCGTCTGCCTGAAAGTAGGTTGCAGTAGGACCCAGACAAATTTCCTTCCCTCTGTCACTGCTGCTGAACTCCACCTGGTATCTGGTTATTAAAGCATGTTCTGAGTGCGACAGCCTAGAAGATCTCATCAGTGTTCAAACAGCAATTTTCTTCTTAAATCTGTAAGATCACTGTAAAAAGTACAGTAATAAAATAACTGTTAAAAGTATGGGGAGGGGAATACGTGTTCTCTGCTAAAACACATCCCAGAGAAGAGAAAGCAGACTGGAAAATTTTCAACTCCCCTTTTTGGATGAACCTGCTCATAAATGCCATTTCCTAATCTCCTCATTTTATTCAGTCATTCTGGAGTCAGAACAGAAACAGCAGAGAGCACAAATCTCAGTATTTTAACCTTTGAGACATTTTGTAACTGCATTAATTTCTCGCTCCACCTCTTCACATCTCAAAGTCATTGTAGAAAGCTAAAGAGAGAAACAATATACAGAAAAAGGGGAACATTTTTATTCTCTATTGTTCAAATGAAGCTTGGTACATGTACTTCAGATACATGTGCCAAGTTTCTCAAAATGTACAGCTCTCCTGGATATGCCCTGATTTTCTCCATATTCCTAGATACTGTTACCTAACGAGATACTTCATTTGAACGGTAAAGAGTAGTTAAAAGTACAAACCCAACAAATATGAATGTACCATCAGGGGGATACAAAGTCAACACAGACTGCCCAGTTGTCTAGAGTATCACTCTCCTTAAGAACCACTTACAGGACTTTACAGGAATTTCACCTAATCATTTACAGGAACAAATTAACTGTGATACTGGATTAAGGCAAAAGTCCATCTGACTAAGCTTCATATTTTATCTCACTTTCAGAAATATTCCCTCTCTTGTAAACACAAAAAACTCAGGGGGACTCACGGAAATTAGCACTCAGTGGATTTAAAAAAAACAATAAATTCAAACTAAAACAAAATGAAGGACTTTTCTACACAAACAAAATCATTAAATTGTGAAATTCTATGCTGCAGATGCCAAAAGTATAAATGGTTTTGTGGAAAAAATTCAGGGGAAATAAGTTCATCGCTGACTATTGAACAAGACAATCAAGCTAACAGCACGGGTCGGAAAGTCTCCGGCTGGCCAAGTGCGGGAGAGGTTCAGGGGATTCACCAGGGAGGGAGCTGCCCTGTGCTTAGCCCTTCCTAATACTGTCACCGGCCAGGAACAGGCTGGGCTTGTCTGATCCAACGCAGCTGTTGCTAGGACTGAAAACAGCAACAAGGAGTCTGCACCTGAAACCGATTTAATTTTATAAACTCCTGGGCCATCATCTTTCCCCCACGTTCTTATTAGCCAGTGTTAGCCTGCATGGGAGTGTGTGAGACCCTAAACCCTAAGGGGTTAGAAAGTCTTATTTGTTCTTTCACAAGGCTCTTCATTTAACCCATTGTTTAAGTACAAAATCACCCTACGGATATATATTCAAAACTATTTCTGTGGGTGGAGCACCTTCCTAACTTCGGGCAGTGGAAGATAATTCCCATCCTGAAATGCAGGAAAAAACATTCCCTAAATCTACTTAAGTTAGCTTTAACAAGTACGGACACCTCTCACAGTAACAGATGGTAAGTGAAACACTTTTAGGGGTGCCCATACAAATAGGGTCTATCAAACTAAGCTGCCAGTCGACTCACTGATTTCCATGCAACTGTTTTGCTGAGACAAGATCTAAGTGAATGCTACATTCACATGTATTAGTGTCCAGTATCCTTCACATCAGCTCTTCTAATCAGTTCACAGAATCACAAAGTAATTGGGGTCAGGAGGGGGCTCAGGGACCATCTAGTCCAAACCTGTGCCCAAAACAGGGTCACCTAGAGCAGACTGCTCAGGACCATGACCAGCTGACTTTTGAGTAGACCTAAAGATGGAGCCTTCACGGCCTGGTTTATTGTGGTTTAGCAGAATTTTTTTTTGTTATTTCAGTTTATGCCCATTGTCTCTTGTCCTGTCACTGGATACCCAGAGAAGAGCCTGGCTCCAACTTCTTTACTCACTTCGTCAGGTATTTACATACTGATAAGACCCCCATCCCAAGCCCTGAGCTCTCTCAGCCTCTCATTATAGGACAGGTGCTCCAAATTTCTCCATCATCATCCTGGTGTTTCATCCATGCCCATGTCCTTTTTGTACTGGGGAGCCCAGCACCGGAGCCAGCATTCCCCACTCCCTCGACCTGCTTGCAACTCTTCCTAAGGCAGAAACCGGGGTTCTGGGGGCCCGCTCTCCCAAACACAGCCCCACCTGCCTCATTTCACAGACAGAAGCCAAAATTCAGAAAACCTAAAAGAACGTAAAAATACAGCTTCACTGCCTGATCCTGGGCCAAAAAACAGTGTTTCAGATGTCTTATTACCACAGTTTGTATTCACCAGCAAGTACTGCTGAGGCTGTAAAGGCTACCAGCTGCAAAGCAGTGCGGTTGTAAAGGAAGAAGGGAACATCAAGCTCCTTCTCAAGCTGAATGGATACAGCAGATCTCATAAGATATTTAAAACTCCAGGCGACCTATTAAGGTAAAAAACCAAACAGCAGCAACAATTTTTAACATCCCCAGAAGTCAGACTATTTGACACAGAAAGACAAAATTACTGCTATATGGTATTTTACTCTTGCCATAAACTATTTATAATCCACTCCTACAATACCACACAATATAAAAATACACCGGCTCTTTCACAAAAGCAATTAAATAAATAAAACATAAAGCAACTCGGCACCCTCTAGGTACTCACAAGAGAAGACCCAGATTCTCCATCACGGCCCTTCCCACTCCCACAACCAGCCTTTCTTGCTTACGGAGACCCGCTCCCGCGGCAGCCGTTCGTCTCCCACATGGACACTCGGCCAAGTCCTGTTTGTGTCCCACTGCTTCCCTGCACCTTCTTTCGCTTTCATTCTAATGGTGAACGGCAACTGGTAGTGTAATATCAATGTTGTCAAACAGATCTGTTTTCACTTTCTTGAAAGTGGACTGGGAAAGATGATTTCCAGCTGTTTCAGAGCAGATTGCTTTTAAAAACGAGTTTCTGTAAGCACCCAGCTCAGCAACCAAACACACCTGTTGGGTACCAAAGAGCAGCCCTGAATTTCAGAGGTACAAAAGGTGGTTGAAAGAAGGCAGGTGGCAAAAAAAGCAACTCCAAACCTTTAATTCTAACCATTCTCTTCACCAATTTCAGCAGAGTATCTGCATTTTTCCAGTAGTATAAGACTATTTGAAAACTCAGTAATGGGATCTTTCTTAGACTACTTAATGATGTGGGTAGAAACCTTTTAGCAGTAAGTAAGTAGGAATGAATCAAAAATGGGAAGTTGAAAGAAAAAAACAAAACCAAACCTGGGCTCTGAGGTATAAAATACCCTGGCAAAAAGAGGAATATTCCAGGAAAGTTTGATAACAATTATTTATAAAATGTCATTGTCCTCCAGAAACCCAATAAAACAATGGTCCTCGTGAGAGCGACAAGTTTACTCTTCAGGTTTAAAATACAGGGAACTAAGAAGTTGGCTCAGAAACACAGGACATAAACCAACGGGGAGGAAGAAACTCTAAAATTTAAATTTTTTTACTTTTGCTCTCTCTCCCAAATTATGCACAACAAAACCACAAATTCATACTGAATATAGTAAATTCAATACAGAAGAAAGATGGAATAAAAACTAAAGAGGAACTTCCTGTAAATTAGCACATTGACAAAATCATGTAGCTAAGATGAAGTAAAACGACAATGCAGTGGAGACTCCCCTGCACCCTCCAGCCAGCCTCCCCTGTAAATTATCATGTGGTGCTAAAAACTGTCATCGCTTCTGAGCAATGAGACACTCACATAAGCTTTTTTATTCAAAAGTAATCTTCCACTGGGAAACTACCAATCTATAAAATTATCAATTTTTTTTATTATTCACAGGATATTGACCTATAAATTGAAGAAACTAAATGAGAAAGGTATTTTTTGCTACAAACCTGAACTTCTAAACCCCATTCAAGGCAACTCTCTGGGGCATTCCAAGCTCTCCATCGTCCCTGGCAGGCAGGATGAGCCTCTGCCTGTACGGGAAGGAGTGGGTGCTTGGCTTTGCTGCTCCTCTGCCATCAGAACAGCTCCCACATGCAAAAAACTTGTCAACCAGTGACCAAAATCAAAAAAAAAAAAAAAAAAAAAGAAAAAAAAAAAGGAAATAAAAGAAAATGTGAAATGTCACATTCCTGCAAGCTGCAAGAATCTGGGGACAAGAGAGCTTACCTAGAAATGTGGCATAAGCACAGCTATCGGTGTGTTAAGTCAACAAAATCAGAAAAAATACAAAACCCTTTGCCTACGGGCAGACTTTGAGCAGGCTCACGCGTTCCCTTGGCATTTCCAGACACAACCCTGTGGCTTAGGCAAGAGGGATGCAGAAGCAGGCAAGTTACTCTCAAATAACCTCAACTCTTTCCTTCAGAGTAAATGAGGACTCTGTACCATGCAACGCAGCGCTAGATTAGGATGGGACATAGGAAGGACACTAGTCAAATACTTTTTTTACTCCTTACAAAGATTTTTATGGCGATATTTTTAATATCCACAAATTTCAAACAGTGCTCCAGCCATTAGCAACTGGAATGTGAATGGAACGTATGGAAGCAGCTGAGGTAACACGAGTTGCCAAGTAATCTCACTTGGACAGGATTCAACACACCTAAAATTGGTTTCACTGATTTTACATTCTTGGCAGGAGAAACTTGATTAAGAAAAGCATTTTTCACTAGCTACTGCTTTTAATAAATAGCCTACTACTTGAAGCCTACAGAAATTGGTATAGTGACTAAGAGTGGGTGAAGCAGAAGAGAGCGGATGACTTGCTAGGAAGTTATTTTTAGGTACCTGATGTCAGAGCAATGACAGATACCTCTGTGCAAACACTGCTCCCAAATGCTACAAGGTTCTTCACAAAGTTCATCTCCCAGTCACTCCAGGGACGGACAAGAGCAGACGGAGACATGAGCAGACCACGCTGTTGCCCCCTGGGGAATATTAATCTACTCTTCCCATTTAAAAACAATATTCCAATAATATATAGCATCGTGCCGCACTATGGCACCTACAAAATCATGAAGGGAAGATGGTCTGCCCACAAACGCTGTAATCGTCCCCTCTGACATGGCCACAGGTGATCCAAACCACTGTTGCACGGTAGCTTGGATATATCTCCCAATTGCAAAAAACCATCATCTTTGACACGAGAGTGGATGAATCTTCTCACATTTGACACCATCTGCTCACATTTGCCAAATCAGGAAAAAAAAAAGCCTGCCTAGAGAGACCACAGATAATTTCCATTCTAGGAAGAGCTTGATCTTCTCAGACATTTGAAAAGCTTACTGAAAATCCAAGAGCAGCAGGATAGACAACCATTATGTTGATAGAGACCATCTGAATTTTAAGAACAACATATAAAGCCTAAACTCAGGTAGTCTATTAGAAATGAGAAACGTTCTGAAAATGGAACCCAGACAGATCATGGCACAAGTGTTTTTCCTTCACACAGAGCACAGATAAAGTAAATCTTGGCAAACATTAGCTCTGTACTGAATCTTTATTTCTCAAGGAGAAAAATATGATCTCTTCAGAGAATTGAAGGCAACAACATCTCAGACTTTAGGCAGATATTCCCGCCTCCCGAGTGGGACCAGCCTGGTCCATGCACCTCAGCCTGAGATGTCCACATTGCCCAGAGCCATTTCGCCGCCGACAGCTCCCCCCACTCCCCTCCTCCCTCAAATTATGAACAGGGGCTGTCTGTCAGCACATACTGAATTAAGAAGTCAGTTCGGTGTCTCATCTTCTACACACAATCACGCATTTGTCTTCAGCGGGGGACATGGGGTGAAGTCAAAGTCAGGAGGCTGATCTCCACGGTCAAGTAATCAAGATAATTTTAGCTCATAAACCAATGTTCGGCTCTGCTCTGGCCAACTTAAGAAAATTTTTAAGCTTTTGCATCAGTCAGAAGCCTGGGGAATGGCCGTGTCTTCATTTCTGCACTGGAAAGTCACTCCCAGAGCTGGGACTGGCAACACGTGGATGTCAGCAGCCGACCAGCATGCCCCACCACCAGCATGCCCTCTACATCAGGCAGATTTTTAACTGTCCCTTGACACTTTAAGCACAGTTAGGTCTCTGGCTTACTTTTACAAGTTACCCGATACTTCAATAGCTTAAATTCAGCTAATCTGCTGGAGTAATTTTTGGCAAGTAGCAGAAACACTGAATCATCATACATTATCCCAGAGAGACTTCATAAATAAATCCTCCTATCCGAGAAGAACTTGCTGAAGGCTTTTTATACGAAGGAAACTATTTTCGTCCTCTAAATAAGTAACAATGATTCAGTCCAATAAATAAGGCATTTGCTTTTCCATGCTGATCTTTACTATAGACTGACAGGGCTGGTTTACTGTTGTACACCTCCAGATTTCATTCACTCCCCTCCAGCACCCTACTAAAATAGGGAGAAAAAACCAATATAAACTCTTTTCTTCTACAGGTTTTCAGACCAGTCCTATGTATCCTTTGTTTTTATTTTAAAAGCCTCCCAAACCAGAGGTGACTCAGCAGTCATTATCTCAGACTTAAACACATAAAATTAGAGATGTTATAAAAATTATGTCAATTAAATTAGCCAGACATCTTCAGCAATTCTGATTATAACCAGACATTAAATTTCAGACTAATTTGAATTGCAATCATAGCCCATATTTACATCTTAAATGAATGCCAGATAGAAATGTCAATTAATTTGTATATATTGTTTGAAAAACCAATTATGATCATCAGGCACAATGCTAGGCAGTATCTGTACAGGTGGTAAAAAAAATATGATTTCTTTTCAAAGGATGAGTTTGCAAATTTCTCTCTTTCTGATGCCTTTTTGAGATTTTTTTTTGCTTATAATTATGAAGGGGGAAATAGGAAAATATACCTATTTCAATAAAAGGCCTTGGTTTTGTTAAGAACATTGAAGCAGCTCTGAAATCCAGTAAGCCTATAATGCACATTGCTGATGGCATATTAACTATAACAATTAGTCTTTGTTAGCAAAGTAAGCTGGATGAATTTTGCACAAGTATAAAAGTCATTAAACAATGAGCATCTGTCATATAACGGTGCAATACATCACGCACAAAAACTCCAGTCCGTTCAGCCAACGGTAAAGCTCTTCTCCCTCCTTCTATGATAGGATTTCTGAGTAATGAATGGGGCTTTCTCTTCAGCATAATCCTTTCCTAATTTAGTGTCAGGATTTTATTATGTAATTCTTCTATTCTGGAAGTGAAACAATTTCAAGTCTTTCTTAGCAAAAATAAAACATTAATAACTCTGTCTCAATGACATGTGAGTTTTGTAAACACTGAATTGCTTTTCTTTCCAGAAGACAATACCAACAAACACTTTCTCTTTGCCATCTAATGTCCTTATATACTTACAGCAGTAAAGACTATCTATAAAATTGCAACTGACATAAGAATATCACACTGGAAGATCTCATGCTCACTCGGAGCTCATGGAGAACTAAACAGTCTGTCAAGCCGTTTAGCAGCAAATTGGATATCTTATTGTTCTGAGCAGGAGTGAAACAGGACCAGTATTGTTGTACCAAATTAGGAGTGACAACGCACATTACTCAATTTTAAAAAGAAGAGAAAAAAACAACCGGACCTGAAACAACAAAGGGGGGCTGCAGTGTCTCACCTAAAAACCTTCCATGAGCAAAGAGGGATTTTTGCATAATAAACTCATCTGTTCTTTTCATATATACAGGCAGACTTTCTTTGCACATACACAGGTAAGGACAAAATCACGTCTGCGATATTTTTGTAAGAACTTCATTGTTGGAGAACAATAGGTTGGAAATATTCTCTCTCTGGTCGGAACTCACTGGCGTAAAAGCTTACTCCTGCAAACCCACAACACATCACTGACCACTCCAGTGTGCACAACACCTCAGTCATTGGTCAGGAAAATCAAGGATTTACACACGGGGTTGCAGCTCTGCACTAAATGGGCAGCTGAGGGGCAAGTGGCCTTCCATGCACATCCCCCAAGCCGCCACCATCAGCAACGCCAGGGAAGTTTCCAAAGTTTCCGCACATGAAACCGTAAGTAAACAAAAAAAACCCACCCTAAAATATCACTAGTTCCAAATTTGACAGCTTCATTCCTATTTCTGTCCTGACTGTTACGCAGATAACCACCGCTCTGAGTGCGACATCATCTCGCGGTGTAGCAGCCTGGCAAAGCAGGTGACCAGAGCTAAGCAATGCCTTGCATACAGATTTCACTGTGCCAACCTATTTTTCATGGTTTTTTACATAAGTTCAACTGCACAGCTTAATGTGCACAGCTACACATGAATGTAGTTTTGGATAGTGAAAACACTGTTTTATTATGTGCGGTTTTAAAGGGAAAGAAATCTATTCTGACAGGGGGACTCGAGAACGTTATTTTTAGAATTCACATACACTACAGCATCCCAGCCAAAAAAGGAAATCAGCAAAGTATTTCTAGGCTGAAGTATCAGTGTATTTGTACTCCATATTCCTGACTCATTAAAATCTCAAATTGCTAAACTTCAATCTTCCACACAGTTAAACAACGCTCTTTTTGCTTTGTGCGTTTTCTTATCTACAGTAAAAATGCTCCATTTCATGTTCTTCCTGCATGAACTCTAAATAACTTTTTCAAGGAAAGCTATTTTCTGCTATCACCATTTACACTGCAGTATCCTTCTGCTCAGCCTTTTTTTTGAAAAAAAATATCTGGAGTATCAGATCAGACCACTCAGCTATTTAGTTCAATATCCTATCCCTGACAAGAGGGACTTACAAACACTGTACTGAAGGTTCAGGAAGCCACTACACAATAATCTGCTCTTGTGGAAATTTCTCTATACTACTCATTCATTTAAAAGTAGCCTTAGCCCCCAGGCATGAGAGTTTATATCCATAATCTCCAACACTTACTTTACTCCCCTCTTTTTGCTGACTTCTCCTGATTGTTATTTCTGCTCTGTCCCTTATATATTTTCTTGGAATAACTTCACAGAGCTCACCATGTCATTTCAGTGCAGTTTTTTGCTGCTTTTTTTGTAGAGGTCATACACACCTCCATGATCCCTGCGTGATGCTCGCGCTGATCACAACTGGCATCTCTGTGAGCGGGTTCTTGGGACTTGGGATGCTCAGACACATCTAAGGGATGCCTTCGAATCAAGGTCTGGCAGGATCCAAGACTCTCTGCAAGCAGATGGCACATTTGCCACCAGGCTTAACCAACGGCTGAACTATGCACTGCTAATGAGGCCTGGTCACAGACAAACTGTAAAACCACTCCATCAGCCTGTGCCTGGATTAGCTGACCTACCCACATTTCTTAGATGCACAGAACACAACTGCTCGTTATAATATTTCAAACACAATAGTAAGAAATTCAATGACTCTGAGCTCTTGGCCCTTCCCAAAAATCATTTTAAATGCTCAACTGTCCAACCATGTATAAAATGGCCTTGAGGCTGTGAAACAATCGATGACATGTAAGTCATATGAGTGAACATATTGAACGTGATCCTTTAACAGCATGGCGTTTTGTGAGTAAGATACATGGCTCTTGATTTGGGTAGAAAACATACCTCTGGTTTGGAATCATCCAAAACACATTTACTAACTTGCACCCAGTGTAAACAGTATACTAAAAGAGATTTTTTACACACAAACTGTGAATGTCAGATACACCAGAGCTTCTCTGCATTAAACAAAGCAAGGTGTAACAGAAATATCTAGAGAATGTGACTCTGCTTACTTGTAAATCTTCAAAAGCAACTGAAAACAAACAAGGATAATACCAGAGATCATAATAAAATATTTTACAAACTATTAAAAATGTCAACCTACGATCCATGCTGTGGCACTGGATATGAAAGATAAAATGAAACCTCTAAGAAAGGGAAAAATTCAGTGTTTAAGTAAATTTCACCTCACCATTAAAGGCATGCCATTGAAAGTAATTAACCAGATCTCATTATCAAGGTTTGTGCTAATTTATAGCCTTACTTTCAGTTTTTCTATGAATCTGTTGAAAATAAAGATCAAAAAGGAGGTCAAACTGAAGGACTATAGCCTCTTATCTACAATCTGTTTTTCAGTAAAATTAAAATGGGACAAAAGTGCCATAGTTGATGATGGCTCAAGACTGCACTGACTCAGCCTGAGGCCGAATTCTAACTCCCATTCCTCCCCCAATACAGCAGCGTCCAGCACCAGTTCATCTTGCAATGTAAAATAGGCTACAAGTCCTCCTCAACAAAATGCCTGCATGCTTTTATTTCAGCTTTTGCTTTCTCTGTGAAGGACCAGCAACCAACATACTGAGGGAAAAAAAATCTCAAGTGCTTTGAAACTGAACAGTTCTATTTGAACTGTGATGACAAAGCTCTTGAGGTCATGGTGTGTTGGGCTACTTTTTGCTTAACAAAGTTATAAATCAAGCGTAAATGGATTATAAAAATTTCAGTGTAATTCTGAACCACTTTAACAGATCTCTTTTACAATATTGCTTCAACAGATACTACTTCCCCATGCAAAGCCAAGATTAAGAACAGCACGTTGGGCACTGCATGGGAAGGCAACTAACATGATGCACTGGATGTTGAGTATTTCACAACAGACCACCTCGTTCTCGCTACGGCATCTTAATTCTTCAGTACAAGGAGGCAGTACCGCTGCAGTGTCTGCACTAACCCTTCTCGCCTCATCACTGCTTTCCTACCAAATACACTCAAAAGTTTTTCAAGTTTACATCTAACTTATTTTGCCATTTCTAAAGGCAATGTCTCACTGTGGCACCTGCTATAGAAAGTAAGCGTGCAGCTGCTGCTTGGCAAAGCCTGGGATGGACTAGAATATCCATGCTTTCATATTTCAGTTCTTTTACACTTCACTTTTCCTGCTAAAAAAAGAACAAACCTCAAATCACAGTCTTAGAGTCTTTTAATCAGGGAAGACATAAAAGCCCAGCTCATTCACTTGACTAAATGCAATATGATTCCCCTTTTACAATCTTGATGGTGACACCTGGAACAAATTTTTTTTCTTAATGTGGTTCAAAATCACAGAAAACCTCTAGAAATCATCCAAGACCAGCTCTGGAAACTGTTCTCTTCCATTAGGAACACACATTGAAAAGGGGGGTTTGCTGGTCAATTCTTGCTCTTTGCATTACTTGATTCTATCCTTTACTTTTGTAGCACAGAAGGACACAAAAACTATCAGAGAGAGATGTTTCAGTCTTTATAATTCAACAGTAATGTCACTGATCATCAAACGAGAAGAGATTTTGCACAAAGAAATCTGAGTTTTCAAGTTCAAATGTTCCAGTTCTTATGTGGAATGATTACAGCCTTGTTCCTTATGCAATTATTTGCTCTGTTAGGCCTAAATTTTGGATGGTTTTCTCAGCCATTACAGTCAGCACTTGATATAAATGGCAAGGCTGCCTAAGGAACACAGAAATTCCCTCTTAAAGCAGGTGGCACAGGCAGATATTATATATTCAAAACTTGTTCCATGATTTCAGTAATTCAGAAACCACTAACGTGAATCTCTGGTGGACTCAATCTTCTCCTTTCAAGCCAGGAAGTGCCACCATGACATTTTAGATCTTTCAACCTTTGCTAAAGGCTTGCCATCCCCTTGACCTCTGTCCATTCTTTTCTTATCTCTGTCCAGTTCAATCTGTTTATACCATTCCTTTCTCCAAAACACGGGCAGCCAATGTTCTCCCCACAACTGAACCTCTTCATGCTTCCCTGATACATTCCACTATTCCCTGCATTTTTAACTTGTTTTTCAGCTCATTTCTGCCATCTGACCATGAAACTCGCCCAGTGGTCCCTATCTTGTGCTTTCCAGCACGTCAGACACTGCCAGCCAGCTTGTGCTGAGAAAGAATAGCCATGACCCCCAAAGTGCCTCCCCTAGGAGAGCTTTACGTGCAAAGCGACCTAGCCCTTAAGCAGTACCACTGAGTCACAGACCCCTTTCATCATGATCTGTCCCATCATGAAAGGGCATAGCTTCATGACCTGGAGTCTCTCACATCAGTCTGCTGAATTCTGAGCATCCACCTCTCAGGGTTGGAGCGACTTGCGGGAGGAAACATCCCTCACTCCCTCCTCCTTTCCTTATTGGATCTGTGTTCAAAAACGTGAAAGGCCAGAGCCAGACATGCACTTGAGAAGCCCTGAATTCAATCCATGGGTTGTAAAAGAAAGCTTTTATACCATTATATAGGAAAACAAAAGAAAAAAAACAACACTGGAAAGTATTCCTTCCTTTTCCTTGGACAGAGAAAAGTAACTCACTTTGTCCCCAGGCTCCATTCAGTTCTGTGCGATAGGCACTTTCTGAAAACACAGCCGCCCCATAGCACACACGAACTACTGATGGAATAGGCTGTATTTAAGAAAGGAAAAACAAAGAAAAAACTTACTCCTGTTTTTCAGTGGGTTTTGAAATTGCAGTCAGGCATTTTAGCTTGCAGACTCGGGTTCAAACCTGGATTTCCAAACAGAAGTACATCCCTAAAATTTGAAAGACACATGTGCAGCTGGCCAGTGGATGAATGTGAAGAAAGGAAAACACTCGAACCCAAAGTCTGCTCCTCTGAAAACAAATCCTTTATTATTTCTTTGCAAACTAACCTCTGACTAGGTTCAGGCTAGCCCGTTAAGCAGCACACCCTGCATCTGCCAGCTCCAGTCAAATGAACACAGAGCCCCATGACAGTGACTAAGTGCAAGCATGGAAACTGGCCCAAATACAGAAGTGCTCACAGTTTTTAAAGAAAGTGATAATGGGTAGTTTGTAGGAGTTAGTTGTCAAATTATGTATTTTTTTAAAAAATGTAAGCTAATAATAAGCTTAAGCATGTAACTTGCAGTTGGAATAATGGTTAATCTAGCAAGCTTCAGCAAGCTTTTGTCTCTGGGACTGTCACAGCTGAACTTCTCCAACAGTCACAGCGAATCCTAAGAGATATCTTAGGAGCGGATAATATGAATCGCTGCGTCTTTTAAGCTAGAAGTATCAGGCAGATTGGTAACAATTTCATTTTTTTTTAAAGAGCTAAAATCTGTCATGATATAAAATGTCTGCTGACCCACGGAAGTCGTTGGCATGGCCATCGATTAAAACAATCTCATAAAACACATTCGGCGATGTCACATCCGTAACTCCAAATGATTTTTCACCATTTTAGATGATAAAGTGCACTACAGTTTAAAACCCCTAAACCAGTACAAATAATTTTTTAAAGTGTCGGAAAACCCAAAGAACTACTTAATCTTTTTAGTGATCAATATCACTATATTACACATTAGACAATGCAGCAGATAGTTATTTGTGAGTCTAAAATTGTGACTTGCCTGGATCCAGCTTAAAAGGAAATTAATATTGTTGGGTGATACAGCAAGATGAGCACTAGTCAGGTAGTAAAAATTAACACCCTAAAAGAAAACAACAAATAAGTAATTTTCACTTTCCTAAAACCGTGACTGATAAAGCAGTCTGAATATCTACACTTTGTGATGAAAAAGGCAAAAAATCAATCCTGAACCTAACTGCAGCCTTTTCTACACATGACACTTGCATCGTGACAATAGGATTAGTTTAGAAAGAGCAACCCAAGGTGAATATGCTGAAATTATTTCAAGAGGTCTTTACAGCAAATTACCTCACGCTGTGCTCTTCCAGCAATTCAGTGGCCGTTCAAGAGCTTTTTTGCCTGTTTTAAAGATACTGAGGTATCTATAAGCAAGGCTCATGTTCTGTCAGAGCCGTACATAACCAGAGTGCTGCGTACTGGGGCTTCCCTCCACTTGTCTTTCACTCACTCCTAGGACAGTGGATAGTCACAGGAACTAGCTGATTTTTTTCAATGGTTCTTCCATAAACACAGTATTTGAAGCACACAAGTAAAGGAAACTTAAGAGAAACAACCACAGTGGATAACAAAAGTTTTATCTAAAAAGAATCTTCTTCCAGAGGCAACAACCACACTTTGGACAAACGCTATCTCATCAGATTAAGCTTTGGTTACTTTGCACAAACAAATCACAAAAAAACAAAACAATTATACTTAAAATCTGAAACAAAGTGTGAATCTTAGCATGGAACTAAGCAGTTATCTCTTTCAAAATACTTTTTCCATTCCGTAAAACATCCGCTGCCATTACAAACTGCTGAAGTGGAAAAAGCAGTCAGAAACAAAGGCACACAATTTTGAAGATTTCCATTTAGTTGCTGTTAAGTACAACATTTTCAGCCTGCAACTAAAAGAATAATCTTTGTCAGAGGAGAAGAAAATAGTAAGAATTAGGCCTCTGTTCTTCAAAGACCATTCACAACTTTGATATTTATTTCTTACATATAATAAACACATTTTAGACCACTCCAACAATATCCCTACTTAAGTGATTTATTTCAACTAAAGGAAAATGTTAACTACAGGGCTTGGATTATTATATAAAATGGAAAAAAAGGACACAAAATCCCATCATGAATGTTTATCATCTTTCCTGTAGAATAAGAAACAACTTTGCTGTTCACAGCTTACAAACAAGTATGTGTTTAATTCATGAGACTGTGCCAAAAAGATATTCATGATTACAGCGGTAAGAAACCATTAACGTTACTTAGATTCACTTAACTCATACCAGAATGAAAAATATGAGTAAAACCAAACTTCATCCTTTAAGCACAGAGGGACTTCAGGGATGTTAAACACAAGAGAAATGCATGTTTTCATCACAAACTCGCTCGGTAAAATGCATTCAGTCTCTCACAGGTGGAATCAAACTTCGGATTGCTTGACACCATCAGGAATCAAGCAGCTGGCTTATTCCCAACTGCAAGTTTCAACCTCTATCTGAAAAACAAAAGCAAGAAAACCAGGTAGGTAGCTCAAACCCTTGATACAAAAGGGTATTTATCTTCAATTATTTGCTTTTGTTTACTTTGTCATGCATATTTTTTTGTCCCAAATGCAGCTAGTTCAGCCACACTGATTCCGGTGGGGTTTCTTGCAGTTCGCTGGAAGCACAGGACTCAGATACCACAGGGTCAGAGAAAAGCAGCTCAGGACTCGGAAAAGGGGAAGTTTGCTGAAGCCTTACACCTCGGGAACACTGCCCACCCACTTGCTACACTTGAAGGACATCTGTAGGAAATTCCAGTCTCCCAGTCTGGAACCACAGTAAGCCAAATGGTTACAACTGGCCCATGAAGGAAGATGGGCTTATGTAGGAAATGAAGCAGGATGAGTAAGTAGTGGAAGTCTCTCCGCTTTGTCACTTGGCTGCAACAGCCACGGGGATGCGCAGAGATGAGCCCTCAGCCAGGACCACGGCGGTTTGAAGGCTGCAGCCCTCCAAGCTGCAGTGACTGTGTTCCTTAGAACATACCTACAGCTGTCATCGTTAACACAATTTCACACTGTCTCTGATCACATTTTCATTCTAAATAGCCCATTTCCAATGGTGCATTTTTATTCCTTCCCATTTGCCACGGGATTTGCATTTCTTAGAAGCAACTGGCTTCTCTGGGCTCACGCACTTCATTTGAGTCATACATTAAAACCTGCTCCACTGTTAAAACTGCCGTTCCCTTTTAATAAGATCCAACAAGAACGAGAAATGCAAACGCATCAAAATAAAAAGGGTAGGTTTGCATCTAATTTGATGAAGACATAAAATAACAAGCAAATATAAATGCGTCCAAAAGTAGCATTAAAAGCTACTTTTCTTCCAAGTCCTAGCTCATATTCTACAGCACTTGATTGCCTAGAAACTATGATAAATGAAGCCCTATGAATACAATACCCAGAAAAATGATTGCAGCACAGAACAGGTAATTTGCATTCTATATTTGGCATGTATGCCTATGTTAGTGCTGGCACAAAGAGCTATTAGAAATGCCTAAAAGCATCTCAACTTGATCTTTTGCAAGTAAGTTTTTCACGGTAAACATAAGATTAAATATCTAATACTTTATATTTTGGAGGAGCTTACCTCAAACTGTTCATCACAGCTTATCACAAGTGCACTACAGGTTTTATCTTAACCAGTGGATGGAAATATCTTGAAACGATCAGCTTTAGAGAAATGCATAAATAACTATTTGTTTGTATTTAAGGAACAAACGGAGATACATTCCTAGGCTGGTAGATTAAAGATACAAGATTAGAACTTGTCTTTCCTCCCTCTGGAGTGAGGAACACAAGAAAAGTCACTAAGGGATAGATAAATCAATATCCCTTCTAGGAGGAAAGCATCAAGCTTATATTCATAAAGAACAAGATAAAAAAATAAATGTAATTAAGTCTACAGAATGCTTTTTTTTTTTTCCTCCTAGCATGCACCTAAGATGGAAAGGTACTGAATTTCCACAAACTTGGAAAGATGCCTGTTTTCCATGGCAAGACAGAGAAGCCCTGCCACAATTCCTAGAATAGAACCACAGAGCACATTGGGTTGGGTTGGAAGGGACCTTTAGAGGGCATCTAGTCCAACCTCCCTGCAGTGTGCCGAGACATCTTTAACTAGATCAGGTTGCTCAGTCCCCATCAAGCCTTCTCCGTGCCACATCTCCGATCAAATGGGGAGAAGGATAGCCTGCAATTCCAACCCTGTGCTGGGCTTCCCAAGAACCTGTGCTGAAGACATGAAGGTGAGGAGGCAGTATCTTGGCAGCAGTATAGTTTCTCATCCCCTTAGACACGTGCTTTTCTCTTAAGAAACTTACAGTTGGGATGAAACCGCCTCAGCCCAAAATAGCATGGCCTCTTAACACGGGAAAAAATCCCGTGTTCTATTAATAATCACCCTAAAACCAGTCCTGAAAGAGCAGCCAATGAATCTTCTCAGCTGAGAGAAATACCAAGACATGAGCCTACATAATTATCATCATGCTAATTCCTTCAACTGCGTTTCAGGCATTTCAGGGGAAAGCAGAGAACCAGCACAGCAGCGTTTGGAGGGCAGAATCCAGCAGAGCAAGCTGTTGATGCTGCAGCCTCGTCCCCTGCCATGCCTTGGACAGCACGAATCGCAGCAGCATCGCACCAGCAAAACACCAAGGGAGCCCCGGTCGCGAATGGGGAGAGGTTCCAGGAAGGCCTAATGTTTTACAAGCTCACTTATGGCAGCAAATCAATGAGGCCTGCCTTTCCAAGCCATTCGTAAAATTAAACTTAATATGGTGTCAAGTATAGAAAGAAAACAAACAGGAGAGGAAAAAGCAAAACTCAAATGTTTTCTCCCTGATCGCTTGAGCTAAAATAATCCAAGGTACTGCATAGAACAGATATGCCATATGCTGAATTTGGGCAGACACTGCTGAGATTTAGGAAGATGCTTTTCTTTCAGTAGACCCTTCAAGAAAAATCTTCCGAAGTCTTTTTCTCGTTAGGTAACGAATTTGCATTGCTATTAGCTAGCCACACAGTTCAGAAAACTTCGCTTCACATTTCAAATTCATACATCCTGCCAAAATGTATTTGAAGTGTAGGTGTAAAGAGACAAAAATACAGCCTTTTTATTTTTTAAAAGAAAGAAAAGATGAAACAGGGAAAATATGACTTAAACTGTGGAATATAATTAATCAGGTTTATAAAAAAGGTGAAAAAGCACTATATAGCCAGTTCTCTACAGAAATCACTTCTACTTTCTCAAAAAAAACACTGCCAGATTTGTTTTTACCATTTGCCTTTGGATTTGCTACCAGCTATGGCTCCTAAAACTAATGAAATCAGGAGTAGAAGGAACCATCATCTCACTACTTTTAATGGAAGAAGTAACACACAACATCAATCAATGTCCTCTTGAAGAAGCCTCAAGGAGCTTCCGATCCTTTTATTGAGTGTCCCACTGACACTGCAGGAAGTGCCTCTTCCAAGTGCACATGGGTGTGTACCTGAACCACCAGAGTCCTTTCAGCAGTGGAGATGACCATGCTTCTGCCTGTGCTATAGCTGTTGTCAATTTAGAGACTTCTCTGGACTAGGACAGACACCTTTCTAGGGCAGTGAACAGACATACGTAAATGTTTGTGATTGGCATCTGATTTCGAGTAAATGAAACTATCTTCCTGCGTCCACAGAAGAGGCAAAGCAACAACTGAATCACTTTGGTTCCACCCAATCCAACCACTTGGATTATATGATTCACAAACTGTGCTTTTTCAGGCTTTTGATTTCTGTTAACTGGAAAGGTTTATGACAGTAACAAATATCATGATACATATCCTAACAACTTGACAAAGAAACACGCAGTTCATGTTGCCCACATCTTAATTAATCACTTTGCCTTCACTTAGAACATCTGGATGTGAATATATGAGCACCTACAAAGTATGGACAAGAATCTTCCCACTCTGACGAGCAAAACTTCAACTTAAAATTTCCACAAGGAGTTTCTTACTGCACTGTAATCCTGAATAAATATCCCTTAGAGCATTCCACTACTAACTTCAGAAAGTATCACAAATATTTTACCAATGAACAAGTTACCAAGTCTTCACCACCACAGTATCTGAGAAGAGTAGTCATTAGTGGAATTTCTACTCAAAATACTATACTGAGCTAGCAAATGGAAAAAACACCACAAACAAAGCAAGCCCTGCTCCTGAAGGAAGTCTATGGCTCAGGCACGAACTGAGAACGTGCTTATGAAAACTCCCTACCCACGCACCTCTCCAGAAAGGTAATATTCTACAACATACGTGATTCCCGTTTATGCTCTACATTCAGTGAGGATGCCATCTTCAGAAAGAAATGGGAGCTTCAGTAAGGTACAGCAAGAGACATCCGAGAGCTCGTTCTGCATATCTGTTTTGACCTGCTGCGAGTTTCTAAGATGCAGGGCATTTTGTCATTCTGAAGTACTTTTTAAGCAGAAGCTATGTACTTTTTACATAGAGGGGGAAAAAATTGTATCATGTACTCAATGACTAATTATGGTAACAAACTGAAGGAATTTTCACACCTCATTGGGCTAAGGACCTTTTACAGAATAATCTCAGAGAGTTTTATTTGGAACTAGTCTGTAACTGAGAACCTGCATGTAACTGGTAATGGTTTCAATGTCTGTCGGTAAAAATGGACTTAGAATTTTTCCTACTACACCTCATGCTAGAAGGAAACCTCCCAACCATTTCTGAATTATTTGAGCAGAGTCACTGAACATACATCCTTTGGTAGCATTTGTATGTAACAGTGTATGCAACAGCTCAAGATTACAGACCCAAGTTATTATTACAGTCTCCTATTTACAGGAAAGGGAACTATTTCAGAGTTGCAGCCTGCTGAAACAGCCCTATCACCCTTATTACTAGCTACATACACAGATTTAGTTTGGAGTACTTCCATTTTCTCTCATAACACTAAGAATGCCAGAAACCAAAATCACGTTAGCACAGCTGGTGTTACCGGGAATTACCAGGACCATGTCAGGTCTGAGGAATACTATTCAAATGGCATTAAGAATTTACAGATTTCTCCTGGTTTAATATTTACTCTCAGGTGACAAAGAGAATGGATTGAATTTTTAAATAAAATATTAGTGAGGATAGCACCATTGAGCAGCACACTGAAATTCTGTGTACCCACTAACGGCACTGCCTGTATCTGGGAAAAGACTTTATCTTCTCCTCCTGCATAAAAAGTAAAAGATCTGTGGAATACTAAAACTTTGTAGCTAACTTAATTTTAAGACAAGTGAATTCTAGGTCTAATCTTACTTTTCAAGTAAGATATTTTGGAGACAGAAAACTAGAATTGCATAGTAAGCTAATTCATCACTATGCAATGTACAGAATAAGGTAATAAAAGGGAGTGATTTGCTCTGCAAGCCTCTTCTGTGCCCTCTGTGTTGTATAGCACGTCTGTCCCGTTACACAGGGGTTTACTCCTGTATACACTAAGGTGGACCAGGAATTCATCAAGCCACGTACCAGAACTCCAAAACTATCAAGGTAGTGCCAACTCACAGTGCCAACTGTGGAGAGGATACAAAATGTAAGGAGGATCACGACCTGCTACTTTTACTGTACAACTTCAGAGACTAAGATCAAACACCTCTTGGAAGCAGGAGCTGCAGAAAGGCCAAGAAGGAAACAAGATGTTGAGCCAGTAGGACCGAGGCATCTTTGCATGCCCACAACTGTGGAAAGCAGCTTTACAGATAAGCTGGAATGTCAGATATGCTCTTTTGTTGAACCAAAACCAAACATTATTTATTATTTAATCAATAAAGGACACTACCTGTGGTTTAAGATAAATCCCAAGTCGTCAGTATAGAGGATTTCTGCATTTCTTTTCACATGTAAAGGCAACTTTGTATCATGCATGACCCAGTTGCATATGTAGGCAGGGAGCTCTGGTTCTCCACTCTGCTACAGTTGTCAGTCACCCACAAATGAGGTGCTGTCACACCGACAGACCTCCAGAGCTGTCTCTCCCGATTTGTTCATGAGGTTGTGTCCACCGATGAAGCCGAGACATCAGTATTTTGCAGCAACCGAGAGCACGGCACGGGCACACACAGGTAACAGTGCTACGGGAACTGGGCAGGCAAATTAAGGAGATGCTCTGTAGGTCACCAGGTTTTTATTATGCTCAGATTCAAGTATCGTTATACTCTGAATCACACATTGGAGTCATTTGTTTGCCTGACTGCACAAACAGCAAAGCTATTAACAAAATTAAGAAGTTGTAAAACAGCACAAAAAGCAACAGAACGAGTATGGCGAGAGAGTAGTTTTACTACCTCTGAATTACAAATGCATCCTGTGGGGTTTTCCGATTAAAAAAATTAAATTCAGCCTAGATTCTACACTTTTTTCATTGACTGATTCCTTCATTTATTCACCAAAGGTACTGTGCTTGTAGAAACCAAGTATACTTTTGCAGTCATCAGAGATAATCACACTAGCTACAGGGCAGCAGCTTCGAGGCACTAGTCTCTGTAACTTAACCTGACATATAAATTCTGCTGAAGGAGGTAAGTTTCATTAACTTACGGTAACAGTAACACCACACACAAACACAGGGCCACGAAAGTAAGGCAATCAGGAATTGCAATGTACTTCCTCGACAGAAGGCACAGGATTCTTATGGCAAGTTTAAAACAAACTAGAACAGTGCCAGTCTCACTGATTTGCAGAGAAAAGTCTCTTAGGGAA
>NW_009726686.1:161004-165731 GCF_000703405.1 Apaloderma vittatum
TTGTGTCCTTCACTCTTTTGCGAAAGCACTTTGGTGGGAAAATGGAGCTCAAACCTGAAAAGGCTTCACCAGGAATAATACTTTCAAGCATTAAAATGCAACTCCTAGAGCTTTCATTCTGTTAGATAATAAGTCAATATTAAATATTATCAGTTATCTCTGTAGGAAATGCTGAAGAGTAAACCAGTAACTTGGGTTCAGTCCAAAAATAAGAAAAGGAATCATAAAGAGAGCAGTAATTCAATCGCATGATCACTCTTTACAGTGTAAAGAGACATCAAAATCGAGATTTGTTAAGAGTTAGGAGGAAAAATAAGCTCCACAATAAAGATAAGGTATACCCATGCATTCAGGGAGCAACCAACCCATTTCTTATCCAAGATCCTCATACAGCAAGATCTTCCTGTCTTATCAACAAGTCACACCATTGCTGCCCACACCTGGCACCACTGCCGAGGGCCAGAGGGGTACCCGCACTCCCATTCTTCACACCAGCAACTCGGTGTCCCAGCTGTCTGCAAGAGGAACTCAGCCAGAGGCTTTCCACAGCCAAGGCTACCTCACTCTGCACAGAAAACCCCTCCTCGTTAAGGAGACCTGTTAGAATAATACGCAAAGTTTCTTGCAGCATTTTATCTACGGGTTAAGAAATCTCAGTTTGCAATTTAATCCCGTTGCCAGGAGAGATTTATTTTCTAGCTAACACCAATTAACCCAGTTAAATGGAATTAATCCATTATTTGGGGGGGAAAAAAGAAAAAGAAAACAAAATACCCTCAAGCGTTTTCTTCTGGGATGAATACTTACATGGCAAAAACGCAGGATGCACCAGAGCGTGACAGCATCAGAGGGAAGGAGGCCAAAACATTAGCCATGGCATACTGATTTAGAAAGACAGGTTATGATAAGTGCTTTTATACAGACACTTTGGCAAAATACTATTTGAGATTAATGAACAGAGATATGATTTGGCAGTATCAGTTCCACCTGTTGCCCTGCTGTGGCTCAAACACACACTGGGAAGAAGCTGCCTCCAAATGTAGCGAGCACTGAGGGGAGAAAGAACCCCTGCAGTCCTAACCCCATCAGAAACTAGATGCGGACAGAAAATTGATCTTCTGTCCTCCAACCATCTGACTGAAGGCAGAAAATGACTTCCTGAAAGTTATTAATTAAACTTACTGAGCAAAAATTATTCCTTTGTGTGTGGCTATCACATTATCTTTCATTATTCAGAAGACTGAAATCATACTGTTCTAACTCACTTCACCTCCATTTCCTCAGCCCTGGAAGAGGGAATACTGAAGTGCTACCCACATCAGGCTAAGCCATTAACAGTGGCATCAATTATTGCTACTAGTCTTGCTTCTGGGTTAATTCCTCTCAGACCTAAGGTCCAGCTTTCTTAAAAGCAGCCATTCATTACACAAGTTCAGAAAAAGCAAAAGGGACTTAATTCATGAGGTAAAGACAAATGAAGCACAGACCAGCATTTGGACAACATCATCTCTAGTAAATGAAATCACAGGGTCTTCAAAAATAGGAGTGCAACAGACAACTGCTTGGGACTCATCCCAGCAGCGGCTGTTGAGCGTGTTGGAAAATGCCAAGCGCAGCTTGCTGCCTCCACCTCAGACACAACTGGGGCAGCTGCTGCTGCGGTGTGTCCCACACCTGGGTTGGAGGGGGAGGCTTGGGCTGGAGCTGCTGCCCCAAAAGCCCTCTCCCAGCAAAAGGTGTTGGCAGCCAACAACATCTGCACAGAGCAGAAGGATGGGAAAGTCACTGCCACAGACTCGAAGAGACTTCTAGGAAAAAAATGGCCAAACTTTTCAGAGATGAACATCACAACCAGTCCTACACTACCTAAGACAATTTTCTCAAGTACCACAAGAAACACTCCTTTAAGGCTTCAACAAACACAGGAACACACGTTATAGGAACTGCTTCATACAGCCCCACTATTGGAAAAGGTGGCTGTTACCATCCCACCTCTCAAGGAGATAATTACACTCGTTACTACCAGCAATTGAAAATTACTCACTTGCTTGGGCCTAAGAAAGACAAGTTGGTGTTACAATTCTGGTATAAAGAATCATCTCCCTGGACATTTCCAAGTGACCACAGACTCTACAGGCTCAGCTTTACTTCATATTTCATAAGGACCAAAACATCTGAGAGCAGACTGTCACGTTCACCATTTGTCCATACACAGCTTCACATATGCACCCTACAGATGATGGCGTGCCAATCATTCATTCTTGCAAACACATTTCTGCTGGCACAAGCAGGCTACACGTAGCTACCTTTAAAGTGAGTGTATTGAAAATTTAACATTGCAAAAACATATCCCTCAGTTTAGAAAACAGACTGCAATAAAGCAAGAATTGAATTGGCCGATTATCTCAATATGCGGTTTTAATTACCTCTAACTCATGGCAGTCTGTTCATTTGCATTTTTCAGATGAGACCTTCAATATCCATACCCTGTGTGCCTGCCTTGGACAAAGAAGATAGCTTGGGGCTTTTTGGAAAAATAACAGATTCCTGCCTCGTTGTCCCTGGCTGCTACAGTCCTCTGAGGTGGCTGCAATTCAGCAAAGCCATAGGCTTGCAAACTGAGAATTAAGATGGAAATTGTTATATGAATGCAAGTATTGTTCTAGGTCTTTTCTAAAAAATCAGAGAATGCTAACAATAATCACCTGTCTATTCACCAGCCCTTAAAAATGAAACCAGGTTCTAATTAAGGACTAATAAGTCACCAAAGAAAAAGAAAACGTGACAAGAGTAGCCAAAAAGACCAAGTAGATCAAACGATTAAGTTATTATTTAAAACAAAGTTACCAAAAAAAACCCCCAAAGGAATAAATTAAAATGCTTTTGGGGGAAATCAAGAGAAAAGTGGAGTACAAGGTGTAAGACCCTAGCCACATGAGGTGATTAGAGTTTATTATTGACTGAAATCCCAGTTTAACAAAAATGCATAATTACAGCCTGAATGTATCTGGCTCTTTGTAGGACATCCAGAGAAGGTTAATCTTCTTCCCCAACTTATTTCTACACAGTAGCCACAAGCTGGCCCTTCAAGTCTGACTACATACAATAAAACGCTAATCAATTTTTATGGGAAGTGGCAGCTTCAAAATTACATTTCGTGGCATCTTCTTAATTCAAATATAACAAACAGTCCTTTAGTTACGCCGTGTTTCTAAGAACACCAGTCCCGAGGCACCAGGTTTAAATACTAACCATCAGATATACTACACTGTTGTTTCTAAGCCAAAGCACAGCACCTGACAATGTGTCTGAAATCCTGCAATTTTAACCAAATTGCCACTTCCTACTACAGCTGATCAGCTTCTTCAACTGTATCCCAACCGTCTATCACACTTGCAGAAGTCTGAATCCTTCACCTTCACTTGTGCTTACAAGAGCCCTCTCCCAAGCCTGAGGATGAGGACAGGTGCAAAGTAAGGCCATTACTTAAGAAAGGAAAATCACTTTTAATTACGATCTTGCAGCTGTAGCTGCCGAAATACATAAGCTTGTAATACTGATCTTTGCCTGAAGATACACCTGGCATTAGGGAAGCCTTCAGCGACCCCAAAGTGTTTTAGACTGTAGGGTGGCACGAGGGTGACAACTGCAGAGTTCTGGGAGCAGGGAGGGCAGGAAGGGGCTCCAGCCCCTGGCTGGGTCAGCCAGCAGCCCCTGCAGAGAGCAGCAGTGAGGGAGAGGCACTGTCCTTCTAGGAGATGGCACCTATGGGGAAGGGTTACACCACTTGAAGATCTGCCCAATAAAATCAGCTCCAACTCAGTGGAAATAAACGGCAAATTCAGTACTAAAAGGCAACTCCATTTCCTACTTGCTGGGAAAAGGGTTTCTGCACCGTTTCATCTGAACTGGTTAATCACACACTAGGAAGTAACACTGCAGAAGGTCAAAAATATAAAAAAACGCATACAAGCAAAAATGGAAGAGTTCTAAGTAAATCAGGGTCTAGCACCAGTGAGAGAATTCAGAGAGTAAAAGCAGCAGGTGAAGTCACGGGCTCCAGACTCAGCTTTACCTTAACCAAAGTGTTTAGAAACAAACTGGTGAATATAGTGACCTCTCTGTTCTGCCCTGTCATGCCTATCATGTGTTGACTAAAAGGTTGTTTTCAAAGGATGATCAAGTTTCCAGGAAAGTCTCATCAAACTCACATTAAAGCCACAGTTTTTCTTGAAAAAGAGCACAAATGATACATCCTACAAATTCTGTTTCTTTGTAATAAGTGTATTACAGAAATAGTTTTTTCATAATAAGTACTGGCAGGGCAATTCTCATAGAATCAGTAGCCAAAGATTCTACTTAACACCTGCCATTTTAGTAATTATCCCTACTTCTACTAAACAGGCTATTTGATTTAAGAGACAGTTGTGAAATTCTAATAAATCTTGTGACTGGCATCCATCTCTATTTCATCTCATTTTAGGTTTCTTGTTTACTATAATTTTGCAGAAATGGTTTCAAAAAACACCCAAGAGCGTGTGAACTTGAAAAAAATAAGATCTACACCCCACAGTTTCAAGACAGGACAACCAGCACCTCCGTTCACGACTGTAACTGGCTGTCCCTCTTCCGCAGAACAATTCCACAGCTAACCACCCACCCCCTCCTCTTTTTGAAAAAGGCTGCAGCTGGTCTCCAAGAGGTTCTAAACTAAGGCAGGAGTGCCA
>NW_009726686.1:165762-183329 GCF_000703405.1 Apaloderma vittatum
GCATGAGCATGAATTCAGATCTCTCCACACCCACTGAAACGCATCTCCAGAGAAACAAAAGGACAGTACAGCAAGGGATGGAGAAAACAGCACTTGCGCTACGTGATACTAATCTCACAAAGCAACTGCTAAATATGTTTCAGGAGTTAACTACTTCAACAACTCCTAATCACCTTTGATTGGTAAGAAACCTGGAATACTAAATAATACATACTCTATTACAGCTTGTGTTCTTTCGCAAAGCAATAAGCTATTATAAAAAAAATGAAGTGAATGCAGAGCTGGAGATTGCAAATGATGTTGATACACATATTTGTAAATAACATGAAATGAAATAAAGATAAATAAAAATAAGACAAGAAAATAAACCAGTCCTTTAAAAGACTATGGTCTCAAAGAGAAGTGGAATAGTGTTTAGAAATAGACAATATTTACCTTAGAGTATCTTTACATGTTGGAAGTTAAAGACCAGATGAATGCATGTGTACTCTACTGAAGGCCAAATCCAGCAACCAACATCCAGTTTCTCTACTACTTAACATATGTGGGACACCCCAGCCACACTGTGGCTCAAATACCATCTTTTAAAGCTTTTTAACTCATGTATCTTTTTCATTAAATAGATGCAAGTGAAAATATATGAAATCTGGATAGGCATACTCCCATGTTATTCCCACTAGCATATATCCAAATCATCTTTTTGGTTCTATCATTTATGTAAACTGGTGAAAGATGAGAAGAATGTGGTCATTTTGTACCAAATTCTTATTTAAAAATGAACTAGTGAAAAATCTGCAACTCAGCAAGACATTATACAGTCTGACTCAATAATTTTGAGCTATATTGATTGAATGATGTTACTTGGATCTAAAACTGGTATGTTATGTATTTACAGGCAATAAAGGAACTAGAAATCTAGTAGTACAGGTTAATCAAACTGTCAACAAACCTTCTTTGCTGCATAGCACAATCCACGCAGCAATGTCAGTATCCACTAGAAAGTGTATACACTTATACACTATAAACCAAATAAACTTAGTGGGTTTGTTTCATAAATAAAACACTTTCACCTCTAAGGCACTACAATATTACTTTTGAGGACAAAAGAGAAGAAAAAAGCCTCAATACCAACATCAGAGATGGGATTTTGACTTGAGATGCACTGCCCATGTCTGCATGTGAGCGGAGTTTGGAGCGATCCAACATGCTAACAGCAAAGTCCAGAGCCCCTTTTCTGAGATGGGATGACCAGGACCTCAGCTAAAACTTCACTTGTTACACCCACATCCTAAATGCAAAGCTGCTACAGGTCATTGTTGTACCACAACTTACAGCAACAGGACCAATTAGACCTGGGTGGAAATTTCAAAAGCTCATTTTATTTGCTTTTTCCTTTTGAAATTCCTATAACTATAGCTATCGTTCCATTCAAAACAAAAGAAGCAGTAACTCCACCAGGTTAAACCTGACCTCAGTCACACTGCTGCCCTAATGCTTACACTGGCCCAACACGTCCTACTCTAGAATTTACAGCTGAAGAGTAAGAAACCATGAAACCGTGAGATTCTAGTGTCAAAAGGTGTCAAAAACACCTCAGCCTGCTCCGGGGCGTTTCAAAGACGTACAAATCTTTGCAACCGTTACAGCTCTTATTTATTCACACATATAACTTCAACTGAAATGAAGCCTGACCCCAGCAAGATCTCTCTCTTCCAAAGGGCGGGAGAAGCTGATAGTCTCTAAATAGGTGGTTTCAAGTATCTTGCTGCAGTCTACAGAGGCTGTTTTTATAACCTCTCCGGTCTCTCTCACACTGCTTAATGACAAAACTGCGATGCTAAGCATTGCATGGGCCATGAATCATAGTATGGTAGCAGCTATTCACACAGAAAATGCATGACATACTGATAGAACATGCTGAACAGAGTGGTTCTCTGTCCTATAAGGTAATTTAAATTATTTGTTTAAATTAAACTTTACCCTCAATACAGTGGGCTTGCATTCAAATTTGAGATAATGACACAAGCTCTGGTTTAAAGAGCCCCTGAAATCAGTGGAAAGATTCAGAGACGCTTCCAAAGGCTTTGGATCAAGCCCATGCAACGCAGGATCCCATCTGTGCCAACTCATCGCCCACTAGCAGTCTTGGGGGAAGAAAAGCAGAAAGAAGGGACTACAAAGGACTCCAATTAATAGCACGGCTTCAGGCCCCAGCAACTAGTCATCCAGGCTATGTAACACTGAGTATTTGACCTCTCTTTTGTTGAAGAAGTATTTATTTCTGCCATTGTTAGTTAGAATTACTAAGAACAGACCGGGTACTGCCATCTGATTCCATGTACTTCGGCACGCAATACCAGAACACTCAGACAAATTCGTACCTCCCACCAGGCAGCTCTTAATTCCGCTTTCAAAGTTCACCTCCGCAGAAGCTATGCAAATCTTAAGTCTCTCAGAAGCCAGTGATGCCTGGCAACATTAGATCACAGGAAACCTTGTCCCCAAAATCACTAAAATAGATGTGAAAATTCTGCCGATACTCCATCTAAATTGGAATTAAATTTATTCTATGGGATAAAGTGCAATATTGTAAGATTTAATATATGTAACATCGTTGCACCTTCTCTTCAAAGAAGCCTAAACATCAAAGTGGAAGATGCCATCCTAGCTACAAATTTTGTCATTAAAAACATCTAATCCTCCTACAATAGTGTCACCCAGAGACCTCAACTGACACACTGCATTCTGTACCTTCTGCAGCATAAGAAATGCAGAGCGAAAAGTAACAAAACATGAAAATGTGTTGCTAGGATAAGACATCATGGAAACCAAAATGCACTGCGCTTAAATAGTGTGACATTCCATATGTGCTCTAACACACAGAAATATTTAATTTTCTCCAAAGTTTAATCTTTTCCCTTTGGTGGATTTAGTTTAAATTTCTTTTCTTCTTTTACAGCTCATCTAGGTTTAAATTTGGAATGTGTAAACCAAACACTGTCTTAGATTTTAATCTATATCACTCAGTAAGGATGATGGGATAGTATGGATTCAGTTTGGGCAGACTTTCTCTGCTAGACTCTAGCAGAACTGTATTCCTAAAAGTCATGAGAATTAACACTATGTATGAGATGCATCTCTATTCCCTCATCCTCCAAGTTTCTGAAGCCCCAAGGACATTCTGAAGGAGAACAAATGGAAATGAAAATTCAGTTGTTGTGCAGAGCCTCAGGGGGTTTTTCTATTGATGTCTCTGGAGAGTAGTGAGCTAAGGTGGTATCCCAAATACCTAATTCAAAGAAAAAGTTTTAAAATGATAACATTTTTCAGCATTGCATTTCAGGCACAGCCTATGCTCTTCTTGCTTCTGTAAAAAAAAAAATCCATTAAAGGTTCAAAAAAATTTCCAGTCTTTCAAAGATTAAATTCTCTCTGCAGACTTGAAATTACAGTATCATGGGTTTCTAAACAGTAAGCCACTGTTTGCTAGCTACACCAACAGAATATAAAAAAGGCACACTGACACTTCGTAAGAGTACACCCCTCTTCAAAGCTACACATGCAGTGCACAGTATTTTCAGAATGCTTGCCCATTTTGAACGCAACTCACAAAATGAAGTTCTATGACCTCAGAATACCTGAGCAGTCTGCAGATTGTCACACTGTCATGTCCCAGCTAGGGTACTGTATTTTTATATTAATTCAATACATTTTGTCACTGCAGAAGTGCAAAGATGACACTGTCACAGTGTTTTCCCACAGTGTAATCACTATAGTATTTTCCTCGTCATCGTCACCATCCTAGTAGTAGTAGTACAAATGATTGTGCTTGTTAGAATTTCGATGGCAGACACTAATGTCAAAAAGATCCCTATTCCTTCACCTGCTGCTACCTAATAAAGCTTCAAAGGTGTGAGTGCTATGTAATCTAAAGTCTTCCTCTAAGAATTCAGGCTTTGATTAGTAAAAAGAAGTTGGGCTGTGTACCACCTAGGTAGGTCCTTCGTATTAATATATGCTATTTCCATGCATTTCAAAACGGGCTTTTAACTTTGCCAGAACACTTGGTAAAACTGTCCTTGTGCAGAACGTGTATCTTTTGAAAAACAAACTGATCTTCTAGACAGGACAAGATACTGTTTCAAAGTATACGGTGAGAATCAATAGATTTGCACACAACTTCAGAAACAGGATAAGGCTGCACAGTCACAGATTTGCAGCTTGAAGAATTAAATGTATTAGGAGAGCAGGAAGTAGGACTGAAACGGATTTCACGGTACGTCCTTCATCAGTCCTGGCAGTACCTTAGAATTGGTGTGAACATGCAGTAAGTTTCGTCAACATATTAGTATGTATTTCTATGGTTTAAATATATCCAGAAGTGGCATTTCCATGATCTCTTCTCATCAAGCTCATTTGGGAAAAAATTCCAAACAGGAGTGGAGACAAATGAGCTGGAGTTGGAGCATACTATAAGACAACTGAAGTCTACCTCAGAACGCAAAAGCTCTGTTAAAGTTTGAGAGATTTTCGTTTAGAGTAATTTTCAGATATTATCTCCTTTTTAAAGAGAAGTATGTCTGCAAGTCTGACTACTTCCCAGCAGAGTTTCAGTGACTCTGCACTGTCCAAGACCTAGAAAGAGCATTCCTTGATCTGGTTAATATGGAAATAAGTGCAGAGAGAGCGCTTTCTTTAAAGAAAAATAGCTATATCAATAAAAACTATTTGTGAAAGGGTTGAACAACTTTCTCAACAAAATTATATTTAAGCTATTTAAGCTGAAAAGTGAGAAGACTCTCTGTTTCAGCGTATACTGAGGAATCCTTTTTTTGGATGAGCAGTTCCTTACAGACATGAAAGCAGTTTGCCCACACTTTCCTTCTATTACCCTCGCAGAGATTACTGCTAGATCGCTTGGGGGAGGTCTCCAACTAAGATCAAATGAAAGCAGAATAACTTACGTGAAAGGTATGCAGGCATCTAACTTCAGTGTGGAAGGCCAGTGAGGAAAAAAAAGGTACAAAGTACCCTTACTGGTACAAGCTGGGAAGAAATAACCCTTCAGGATAAAGCCCAGCAGTAAGCATTAAGCAGCATTTGCTTTCTTACCAAATGATGCCCAGGAAGATTTCTAAGCAGTCTTTCTTTACAGCTGTGGCCTGAGCCTGCTGCTAGTAAGAGCCTTCCAAACACCGAATTCATGATGCTTCTGTGCATGCTGCCAGATGAAAATAAGAGGGATGTAGAAAGAAGAGGGATGTTAGCTCACTGCCAGCCCCAGCCGGATCCTGCGAAAAGGGTAACAACAGCAGGAGCCAGGTGGGTCGTGCCTTGCAAATGCGCGATTCCTGGAAGACAGTCTCTGAGGTGCCACCACAGATCAGCAGACAAACTGGCAGCCAACCAGTGCTTCCAGGGCACCAGGGTCAATAAGAAAATCAGTCTGTGATTTTCGTTTACCCACCACAGCACCCCTCTGCTGGCTGCTCCTTTGCTCTAGAGCCTTTCAGAGCAGGGGTTCGGTACTTGTGCAACCCTTGCATGGCAGCACCCTCGATGGCAGGCACTCCCCACATCTTCCTGTGGCAATGATCAATCAGTCCTTGCCAAGTTCAATGATGATAATGAAGCAAAGAGAAGACAGTGAGAATGCTCTGATGTTAGTAGACAATTTGTTAAGCAGCAATAGCAAAGTCCTTGTTACGAGTAAGAATCCAGAGTGGTTTTAAATGGCTTTTCTTTCTCTAATGCTTTGTTTCCTGGACATAAGAAACTAACACATAAAAAAAGGCCATAAATAACTGTTCAAGACATTAACTCTTTTCTCCCCTGCTGGTTTTAAAAGCAGTGCAAGCTATAAAGTACCCTATAAAATATCCTGAGCTTCCTATGACAATTTCAGTGTCAAGTAAAGCTTTACCCAATGAAATAATATTAGTTTCCTATTCCCATTTTGACTGTGGGTACAGTTTTAATCTCAAGAAGAGCCAAATTTATAAGATTGTTCTTTTACTAGAGCTCTGCTCCTATTATCTTCATATGACTCATTTTATACTGCTTATATTTATACTGTACAATATTGTGCTGTATTGTTCACAGACTCCTATGGCACAGAGTATGTGAAACACTGCTTTATGTGACACAGCACTTCCATTTGTTTTTACAAATACAGACAGAAAACACTATCAGGCTAAAACACTATTCAGAAGTAGCTTACTTCCTTGCATAGACAGCATAACAGATACAAGTTTGTGGCATATTAATTCTAAGTTTACCTTTAATTTTACTTAATGCTTCCTTTCCCGCTACAAAAGATTCTGCACTCACAAATAAGTGACCATATGTATTTCTATAGCACATATACACATTATATCCACCACTTCAAAGGTTACTGCACAAAATCCATGGTATTAAAATAAGTACTCACACTTAACATAAAAAAGAAGAGTTACACATTACTTAACAAACAGTAAGATCACTAACACCCATCTGGCCAAAAAGCATGAAACAACAAAAGTAACAGCTGGAGCTGCAACTGTGGAGTTCTGCTTCGCCTTTTTTTGTGGGATTTTTTGTGTATATATTTATTTAGCACTTTCCAAAATCATCTTTGCAAGAATTTTTAACATCTGTTTGATACGTCATCAGTTGTACCAAATACACACTGCTGAACTACTTCTGTTGCATATTTCAAGAGCTTTTTTACCTTTCAATATCATTTTATTCACATCAGTCAATCTGCCTACTAATAGCCACTTGTTAGGAGTCATTAAGCTACTTATCAGCAAAGACAGAAGTGACCCGCTGATACAGTTCCAGTCCTCTCTTACAGATCAGGCCACACCAGCAACCAGGCAGCCAGGCTAGGCATAGGCAGATTTTTACAGATCTAGTAATTTTAAGTAAAGAAGAAACAGAAAAATAGATTTGCAAGCTTTGGCTTTCAACCATAGTAGTACACGTTTACTGTAACTGCTGTTTGGAGATCAAGATCTACAAAATGGTTGTAACGATAGTTCCTTAAGTCTCCCCTGCAATCCAAACCCCGGAGTACAAATAACAGAATGAGAAGCAGAGAGAGACATACCAGTAGTGTTAAGGTATTCAACTTCAAAAACAAAAGCACTATAATTCCAGTCAGGTGATAAGGTAGCAAGAAAAACATCTCTAGAATAATAATCCATTCAGTGGTATTCTTGATTGATATGCTTCTGTGATTTTGACATTTTTTTTAGTTGATTAAAAAATTGATAGTAAAACGAGCAATGATTTGTGGTGAGTGTCCAGCTGTCCAAAAAAAATGACATTTTGTTAAACGGAACACTTTTCTGGACTATTCAGTTGAGTTAGCAATGCTCATATTCTAGTATGAGAAAATGCTTTTGCATTTGAAGCACACTTTTGTTGTATACATGGGTGCACACAGGGGTACCTGTGTGGCTCCTAGGCTGCTAGAGAGAAACATCTGTGTAAGCAGCAATAAACCTGATAGGGTTTGAATCAATTCCTCTTGGCTGTTACCCACCAAACCACCTGGATTAAACCCTGGTTCCACAAGAATGGGCAAAAGCTTTGCTTTGACTTTGTCTGGTTTAAGACTCTCAAAACTTGCAGCTGGGGAAAAATGCCATCTCTAAATCTTGTCTGGAAGGAAGACAGGATATTTGCATCATTCCATACCATTAAGTGACTGAGCCACACAAAAAGCAAGGATGCTCCCAATAAGGATAACAAGAGAAAAACAGTTTAGTCTCCATTTCACAAATTTTAAAAACTTCACGTTGAGCTGTCACCCAAAGAATGAGAAAAGAGCATCCACATCATCTCCTCACGGAATCCAGAGGTAATACCTAGAAACATGACAAGTGTACCTCTAGCTTCCTGTTGATATAAGCTATTTACAATATGGGACACAATCACTTTTAAGTCTCCATTTCTCAAGTCATCAGACCATAATATTCTGCAATACGACTGAAAACAAAAACTGATGTTCCATCTACTTAGAAGTAGTTTACATTAAGAAGCACATCACTGCTATAATGTATGCAATATGTTACCATTTTTCTATAGTACTACTTTGTTAGTGTCTGGCAGGCCTAGATTAAAAAAAAAAAAGGCAAATATAATATAATTTTAAAATACAATTAAAATTTCACCATAGATCTCTGTTTTTCTAGCAAACATAAAGCTGATTGAAGCCTAATAAAAAGACTTAAATCTTCAGCCTAGGTGACACAAATAACAGCATTTCGCACCATAAGTTATTTCCCAGCAATGTAGGCCAGTCTACCCTTGCACTATGAAGAATTTGTTGTATCTCTAGACTAGAGGTAACTGCAGTGGTTATTTAGGGTGCAGACAACTCCATAAGGCACCATGCAAAATGAAGAATATTGATCACTGCTGCTAATGAGCAGTGTCAAACATGGGTCCCCATGCACCTTGTGCAGGAAACTGCCTGGCTTTGATTGGACATAAAGCATTTGTGAAGTCAGTTAAAACATACACTCAAAAGAATATTTTTTTTAAATTAGTTAGCAACAGAATGTATGAGTAGGAAAAATAAGAGCATACTTGAAATATTCTCCAAGACACACAGTAAGACTCAGAAATTTCCAGTAATGCTTCATGAGTATTTCTTGGTATTTCTCTCCTAGGTAAAAGCAAATAAAATGAACATGAAAGATTAGTCTTCCAGGGAGAAGAATGCAAGGAACAGTAACTTAACAGAAGTGTGGTTTTTGTAGCATCTCATGTAAATTTTCAATCTCAGTTGACAACCACTTCTCTAAAGACCTTTCCAATACTCCAGACAAGATGGCAAACAAGTACAGGTGTTCCACCTTCTCCGTACCTAACTGCCTTCCACAGGTGGCCAAGGTGTGCCGATAGAGCAGCAGGCTCTCACAACAAGGAGAATAAGGTGAAATCCAGAACAAATGATCCAGAGTTAACGTCAGGACGCCCTCGTGGCTTCAGCACACCTCTGCCCGTGCTCAGAGGTGCAGTCATGCATCCAGGGCATCACTCTTCTGACTGGTCTCAGTCAGCTGACTCCAAAACCCTTAGGGACCTCTTACATTCAGCCTACACTGTGTCCAAAATGTTCAAATCACATTAACTTTCTAGGTTGCTTTTTTGAGGTAAAACTGATAAAATGGACATGTGTGCTATTAAAAATCTAAATAATCTGGGGGTTTTTTTTATAAACAGGCAGATTCATCCTCTCCAAAAGTAAATCATCTTTGACTGACAAAGATCTAAAGAAGACTCCCACAACTGCCAGCTAACCTCAAATCTTTAAGATCCACTCCTTTAAATCTTACAGTTAAAACATGAGCAAGCAGATGCAGCAGGTATAGAAATTCTCACATCAGTGCTGGGGGTGCAGGCAAAATGCTCTTCCAAGGAATTCAAGAATATCTTTGACACTTTCTCCATCAAAATATCACGTTAGAACACAAGACATTTAATCCTGTGGCTTTCAGCAGAGCTAGGACACAGTCAAATTTACTTTGTGGATATGCCCTAAGTGGTACTCTATATAGGAAAGGAAAATAGCAACATCGATGGTATAAGGTGTATATATATAAAGCTCTGTTGAGGTTTTGAAGATCTGAAATAGGAAGGAGATGATAAGAAATCTTGTCACATCAGATCTTTATATCACTAACCCCATGAAAGATAACATTGCCCAGAATAAGGCTGGAAAACATGAACATTGATAAGAATTTTTGTCCATCTGTATTTTTGGCCTGATACTGTATGGCTCTGTTTTCTGCAACACAATACACTATTTCAAACACAAAAAGAAACACTGTCCACTGAAAATTAACATGTGGTAGGAACATTCCTCTGCAAGATGTAAGGGATTTAACAATGAGATTTGGGATTATGCCATCTGACCACATTGTTTCTACAGACTTTAAGGCCAATTAACTCGCTTACATTTCTAGCATCACAGCCAGGTCCTATAATTTTTATTCCAGGTTGATGTGCACACACAGAGGCACTAATTTACTAGAAATACTAAACAAGCATCAGAGCATACACTGTTGCTAAAGGTGGCACTGCTTCAAAGATATTTTGGAATGTTACATCATTTTTGAACACCTGGAATAATTTTTTGCCAGTTCATGCAAATAGATGTGGCACAAGGATATTCACTGATGTTGCAGGATATCACCAAAATGCACAAGAGGCAACTCCACCCATCTGTGGATCAGGAACATTATAGGAAAATTCAGAGATATGAGCTGCTTAGTTTGTCACTCAGGCAAAACAAAACAAAAATAAAAAGAATTCTTGGCTAAACATGGTTAATTACTAACTTTATTTCTCATTTTACAAAGCAAACTAACAATTCATAAAAACAAATATCTAGAATATCCAAAACCACACATTAATAATAATAAAACCCCAAAACTGCAGATCACAGAATTAGACTCCATTAGGCACATTGTTGCAGTAAGTGGCACCCATTTAGAAGACGAAAGGGAGCCAAAATCACAGTCTTCTATGTAGAGATGTGACAGGAGCAAATGGAGCTAGATTAATACAGCAAATTCATATAAATCTGGGTAAGAATGGAAACCAGGCATGTTGTTCCACTGTGTTTTTTCTTCTTTTGCAAAGACAAACAGAAAAGATTTATGAGTCTAAACACAAACAAGTGAATAACAATACTGAACAATGCTGTGCTGTTATTTGTGCTCTGCAAAACACTCCAGCCCCCAGTGAACACAGCCCAAGAGTGAAAGGAGGCCAACCTGTGCTGGATGTGACAGAAATGTTTTGATTAAGAAGATGCATCAATATACAGGAAAACTTTTAAATATGCTTAAACACTGCCCTTCTTACGGTGAACGTAAATTCATGATGGAGTGTTTTTTGGAATTGTGTTCCCTCAAGGGACAGAAGAAATGATGGGCAGCAACACCAGTACCCTCTCCCGCAGGCTGTCTTTGCCGGTTTTTTTGGTCTTACTGAAACTACAGCAAAAATTAAAATGAGTAGTTTCAGATATTAGGAATCCTCTTTGCCATGAACAGCTGGAGTCCAGCAAGCTCACTTCTTTTAACTTAAGATGGAACACTAAGATAGAAAAATGCATTGGTGTTATGAGGCAAAAGAAATATTTTAAATATCCACAAATTTTATAATTATTGATTCTTATATTAAAAGACCATAATAAATAATTTCTCAAATCTGAAATTACTGCACCTTTCTATGACAGTCATTACTGTCATTTACTAATAACTCTGGTAATGATTATTTCATATAAAAGAGCTGTAAATAAGGCTTTACACCTTCTTGATGGAAAACCTAAATTGTTAGTCACGTGTGTGAGTCAATCCCTTCCATCTGAGCATAACTGCACCCTCTCAGAAAAAAGTATACAAGCAGTCTGATATCCAGGTGAGTTACCTGAACAGAAGTCTCATAAAATGAATTTAAAAAACAAAACCGAAACCACAACATAATAGAAGCATCTGTATATTTGAAAGAATGCTTGTGCATCTCTATCAGTGAGGTATTTTGATAGCCTAGGGTGCAAGCATTATGGCTCAGTATCAAGACTGTCCCTGTTCAGAACAGCACTTTGATAACTTCCTAAATTACATTGTTGTGCTCTGCTCACTTCCCTACTCAAGAAAAGTCTAAAACAAAAGGGTTTAGCCTTCAAAACACTGAGACTCCACGACAGAACTTCTGTTGCCACTCTCTGAAATTAGCACAACAATTAGGTGGGTGTAAAGACCAGCAAAAACAAATGCAGAATCTTCTCTTCAGATACACTGCATTTATTTGTTTTCAAACTTAAGCCCAGGGATTTGTACTTAAAATTGCTACTTTTTTCCAACTACAAGTATGTATTCAGTTGTGTACTGCCTCATTATTCCATACTATAATAACCACAAGCTCACTTTCTGTTTTGCAAACAAATACTGCAACAGCTGAATTGTCTTAAGCTTTTTATGAAAATTTTGTTAACATCACAATTTCAAACTACCCACACATGTTTAGCTGGCTCTCAATTTTTTCTACAAGTTATCCTTCTGTTTTAATAATATATTCTAAATTCTAATCAGATTGAAAAATATATCAATAACATGCAAGAATATGGATTGATGAGATTTATGTATTTTCAGAGTTGTGACAAGGGGAGAAGATGGGAAATACAAATCAAGAAGATGAGACAGCATGTTTTAATCAGTTCTTTTCCATACTTCACTCTTCCCCCCATATTCCCAAGCCTTTGGAAATACTCTAAAGACAAGCACAAAACTGCAGTTCCCACAACTGCAGTCACAAACAGTGTGATTCAACATGCTTTTGGTTCTACAATTTAGAATATTGCTTAAAATTGACTTGATTTTGTTAAAATGGGTCATCTGCTTACTGTTCTAAGACAGACATTCTGGGTTAAAACTGAAAAGCTTTTAATGTTATGATGCAATCTAAAGCAATAGTTCTGAAACTGCATGGTGGATCCAGTGATGACATCAGCTCATGGAAAAAAAAAACAGAAAAAAAAAATATTTGACCAAAATACAGGATGTCAAAACTTAGAAAAAGTATTTATTAGCATCTCTGACTAAGAGCAAATGCTTTCAATTAGGAAACTATTTCTCTGTTTGTTTTATTTTCTTCTTCCTGCTTCTCACTAACGGCCTCTCCTCAGAAGGAAACCAAGCAGCCACCTTCATGCCAAGTCACCAGCTACAGGCTCATGAACTCTGAACTGGCATCCTGCAGTACTCCACAGAGACTCCACTAATGCTTTGTGCGATGTCCCCTCTTTTCCTTTCAACAAAAGCTATGAATACCAACACCCGAAACCTCCACATCTCAAGGCAGGGTTATTTTACCACTGTCTTACCTTCTGTTAAACAGGTAACTTCTAGGAAATGTGCTCTACTCACCCACTGGGCAAGAAGCAAGGCCAACGGATGGCAAAAGCCCCACATGGGGCTGCTGTGGGACACTACTCAGGCTGCCTTGCTTTCTTCCATTCATTTACTTTTCTTTGGGGAGAGCTTCTGTTTTGAGGTCGTTGTCACGTAATCTTAGAAACACAGGGTTTCATTTGTGGCTGAGATACCCAGGAAATACAACTGAACCAGGGCACAGGGTAAAGTGCAGATCCACCCTTGTGCTTGGTAGTTAGTGCTCTCGGTGACACAGTTTTGACCCCTGAGAGCCAGCACTGTCCCAGATAATGCCCAGACACGTTTTGGGGAATAGCACTTTTCACAGATTGTTCACAGGAGGCAGTCTGGGCTTGATCGCTGTAACAAGGCTGAGACACCTGTGTGTGAGCCAGGCTGGGCCACGCAACCACAGAACCAGAGAAGTGTCCCTGGCCCCAAATGATTTTCAGTGCTAACATTGATAGATAAGGGCTTAGTGTTTCAGGTGCTAATTTTACAACACACATAAAAAAAATACATTCTGAGTGGGACAGACAACAGATTGATTGAATTCTTATTGTACATATCAAATCTTAACCATGGGAAATTGTGGAGAAAGTGGCCTAAGGAATTATTTACCCTGGTATATATTGCATTTAGGAAGCTCATGCAAACCTGAGCTCTGGAACAGAAACCAAATGCTGTTTGGGTAACTGTTGCCTGGTTTTCAGATGAATGATGTGGACATCTCATTTACAGAGAACAGGGGACTCTGAGATTTTACCTAAACTGGCTGCCTCCAGAGCTATGGATTCCCCTTCCTCATCCTCTTCAGTATGCTCCAAACTCAGATGAGGTTTTTATTAACAGAAGAAAATCTAGAACTACAAGAACATTAAATGTTTTTGAGGATGAAAAAAAGCTTGTGATAAACTAGCATGATTAAGTCTGAAAAATCAAACACACGTTTTTCAGTATTATACCCAGCATGAAAAATAACCTCAAAAATTATATTTAAACCACCGTCAGGCTTTAAAATCCCTGAAGAACAGACTGGGACAGTCAAATAAGTCTCTTGGAACATCAACCTAAACATTTCCAATCCTGCTGCAACATTTTTGGTAAAGTTAATTGCATAGGCATGCTCTTTCTTTCTGTGATTCAGCTCCCACCATTTCCCTTTGAATGTAGCCACAAACACCACGGTAAACGTGGCAGAAGTGAATGTGTGCCACCAGGTCCTTCAGTTCACAGCCCAGCATATTAATCACTACATTAGTGAATGTACAAAATGCAGCCAGGGTGCAGCTGGGTACCAGAACTCACCCTCTGCTACCTCAGCTTCACTCCTAAGCACAGGGTCGGTGCAGGCAGCCAGGGCAGTGGCACCCTGAGGGATTCCCTCTCAGTGAACACAACAGACCACCGGTGAAGGAAAACTAAGCCCTGGTGTTGAAGAACAGACGCTTGTTGCTTCACTACTAAAATGTTCCAACATTGTATTTTTCCTGTTGTCCACTGGACATTATTACTGTTTTCCCTTCATTGTCTGTGCCAGATATAAAAAAGGACAAGAGGGAATAAGAAGAATCATGTGTTTCCAAGACTGTAGTTCCTGTCTACCAAAGAACATTTTTAAAAAGTTACAGCTACATCCAGAATACTATTTACCCAGCTTTAAAGTGGAAGCATTTAGTCCAGGAAAAGAAGAAATTTAAAGGACCTTCAGGCTTATTCCTTCTTTAAGACTTCTCCTGCAGTATACAGTATTACAGTAGTATAATCAAGTATTGTTTAGATGATTCAAAAACACTAATGAAATTATTCCAGATGTCAAAATCTTTGAGGCTGATGAATTCAATACCACATCAACACTGGAAAGATCATGAGGCTTAAAAATAGTTGTAGAAGCAGGTTTTGTGTTCACTTCAGTACTACTGGAACTAAAAACACTGGAGCCAGTATAGACTCTCCAAATGGCTGAGATGTTTCATACAATCTTGGTCTTCCTCGTTCTGAATCTCTTACATCACCAGTTGAACTCTTTTAGGATTTTCCAGGTATTCTTTCTTTTTACTTGCCCTTGTAGATCCTTTCCTCTTCCAGCTCCAATTCTGCAATCCATCCCTAGACAGCAAAGTCCTTAACCACGCAAGCCCTACCTATATACCCATTTTTAACCATGTTTCAGTTCTAATTGTTTTCAATGTGATTCAAGCCCATAATAACAGTATGTTCCATGCAATTCTGTTTGTACCTACACACTTCCATACGAATATAATCCCTAGTTACACAACTTCACAACAGTATTACAATACAGATTTCTTCTACGTGAATGTCACACTGCAATTTCCAGCCCAATCAGTTTTTCACAGGACAGTCCACAATAAAATACTCCACAGCCTTTTATTTTAGACTGTAAAAGAAAAAAAATTAAATACTTGCTCTTGGCTTTAAGTGGCAGCACAGTGCTCCCACAGTAACAATTTCTTTTCCTACAGTATAATGGAATCCAACTTCAACATACAAAGTTACATCAACCTCAGGCTTGTCAATAATACATAACTTCAGGTCCAAAGCTAATACTTTTTTAAGAAGCAGTATACAGTATCAGTTTCCTAAACATAAGAGCCTTTTCTAAAACCTAAGGATGAATCACTGCTAAGAGAACTTCAAGTGGGGAACAAAGTAGTTTTTTCCCCAGCACAAGAAAGGATGGTGATTTAACAAGAACTGTAGTTCATCCACAGGACATTGGACCCGAGGTAGGAATTACTGGTTGAACCTTCCTGTGTGTGTGTCAAATCAGCAGGCATATGAATTTCTTCTGATCTGAAAGAAAAACAAAACAGCTAGCAACTTAAGAATCCCTGACAGGGTATCTGAGGTCTCTGGCAGGGAGGTCTGAGCATATACATTCAGCCACCACCCCAAGGACAGGGAAAGGGCTCTTGTTCAGAAGCAGCATTCACCTCTCCCACGGTTCAATTCTGCACAAAGCTGCTGAGAAGCCTTTGAGCCAGCTTTGGATTTCAAAGCTCTTTTGCTTCCATCCAGAGACTTTCCATACGTCTGTGTTTTTGACTGCCAAACTGATCTTACCTCTCTCGTTATTTTCCCAACCAATTATACAGGTCTGAATTTGCTTCAGTTTTAAATTCAGTTCAGTCGGAGCTCGAGCATTTTACGACAAAATGCCTCTACAGAGATCACCAGATACTGCAATCAGAAAGGCACAACGTGTTAAAATAAGCCTCAAGATATATACAAGAGTTTTGCTTTATTCACTCTGTATTTTGAGGAACCATGGGTCATTATGGCTAACTGTTCTGAGCCAAAAGACATGGCTGTAAACTCAGCGACAGCAGCTTGTAACTCATTTCATGTGACCGAGGATAAACATACACATCACAAACCTAACTAGAACAAAGATATTTGTTAAGTCCATTTAACAACAAAAGCATTGGTGACTCATTAGGAAGGGTGTGAGTCAGTATAAATGCCAAAACACTACTGCGAATCGATAAATAAAATAGGATTAAAATTATCTTCTTGTACCAGACAGTTAAGACTGAGCATCATGAAACGCCACATACCCTGGAGTGATTTAAACAGCCTCCTAGTGACAGTGATTGTCCTTCTTGACCTCAGCTGTTACTTAAAGAACTGGGAACGTGGTGGGGAAGGGGCTTGCACATCTGAGCTACAAAGCTGAGTAAAAAGCCATGACTCAGAACAGGGGTAACTTGCACATGCCTACCCCTGAGAGAGCTGCTGCTTCCCAGAACATGCTCTTAAGTGGGAAGATTTATTCAGTTGAGGAGTCAGTGTGTGCGGTTTTTCCTTCCCCATCTTCTCTGCATGTATATTCCTTTACATCTCCAAATATGCCTACATACACATGCTGCATGCAAAAATGACGTCTGTGCACTGATTTTTACAATTCAAAAAGCTACTTCCTTAAATATCACTGAAAATAAATCATTGCCTCAAGAGATGTTTCCACAGCTAAATTCCCAGGTTCTTTAATGTGTCACATTTAGCCTTTAATGGAATGCATACTCCTTGTCCAAATGTTTTTACGTCTAAATTTTATTTATTCCATCACAGTGATAGAGTAACTTCTTATCCTCCTCACCCCACAGCAGTGGGTACAAACAAGAATTTCGTACTAGGCTTTGCAGACCATTCCTTTTACTGCACAATCAAAGGTTTCTTTCATTATTCAGATCTTATGAAACACAGTGACAGGACTAAACCATCATAAATACTGGAGATTAGAAGTGGACCAATCTCCTTGCAGACACTATGCTTTCATACAGCTTAATGAAGCAAAACAAACTCAGTGGGACAACGGTGATTCTTCACGCCACAATCAGCAGAACCCAGGTAAACTGAAGAAAACACAATGATGGATAGTAAAAGGAAGACGAAAACAAAAATGCAAAACAAGTTATAATTGTATTCCATGATCCCGAGCAGAATCTTTTATTTCATGTATTAATCACAGTAATACACTATCAAATGCCTAAAACTGATAAAATTTATGCTTTTGCCATACAATGTCAAAGGACAAAGAAAGAGATGTCCCACTTGGCATCTCTCATTCCTTTTTGGACATTTTGAAAAAAGAAGGGGAAGGGGAAGGGG
>NW_009726687.1:0-23866 GCF_000703405.1 Apaloderma vittatum
AACTTATAGTGGCCTGCCTGTGCCTGAAGGGACTGCCTACACGGGTGTGTAGCAATAGGACGAGGGGCAGTGGTTTCAAGCTGACACAGGGTACATTTAGATTAGGCATTAGGAAGTTCTTCACTCTGAGGGTGGTGAGGCACTGAAGCAGGTTGCCCAGGGAAGCTGTGGATGCCACATCCTGGAAGTGACCAAGGCCAGGTTGGACAGGGGTTCGGGCAGGAGGTGGCCCTGCCCATGGCAGGGAGGTTGGAGCTGGATGATCTTTAAGGTCCTTTCCAGCCCAAACCATTCTGTGATTCTGTGATTCCTCTACTGTCACAGGAGCACAAGCATGAGGTGCCTGGGGCAGCCAGGGCTGGGAGCTGGGTGGGAGCAACATCACCAACGTCCCTGAGGAGAGCAGGCTGCAGGCCTGGGGGCTGCCTGCCCACCTGCCCCCAGGGCGAGGGGCTGCCCATTCCTCTCACACCTTCCCCTCCCCAGCAGCCTGCACTGCAATGGGTTTATCTGCCAGCTTTCCTTACACAGAGCAAAATTAGGCATCTGTTAAAGAACTATTTGTCACTAGTACTGTGTTATTTCACAGCTTGATGTCCCAGATGAGCTTTTACTCTCCCTCAGAGGTTTTTCCCAGCTCTATTTGGCAAATGATTTGCATTTCTCTGGGGGAATCTGAATAAAGGAAAGTATAAGTGTGATCTCTTGGCTTGCCTCTGACAGCTCTGTGTATTTTTTCCGGTGTTGCCCAAAATTCCACTGGCTTCCAGGAGATTCAAGAAGTCAGGAACAAAGCCTGCCTTTTTATTTCTGTGCCATGAGCTATGTCAATCCACTATGAACAAAAGCCTGTTACAACTAGGCGTAGCAGAAATTATGTAAGTGCAAGGGGTTTTTTTGGTGTATGAGTTACCTATAAATAATGGTGGTTGCAATGATTTTTCTGCCTTGAATTTTGCAGACTAGTGGGAACAATCAGAAATTTTAGGGCCAGAATACAGGGCATAATATTTGACTTTTGGTTGTTTTTTTTTTCTCCCACTTTAATCGCATTCAGATCCTGAGGATGAGGAGAAAACAGAGCATTACTTAGTAGGATGAAGAGGCTATGCAGACAAATATGGACTAATCAAGTGCCGTGGAGCTCGAAATGGAAGGGCAGCCTGATCACTCTGGAGCAGTAGCAGCTTTACCTGGGTAAGAATTGTTTTCTAATATAGATGTGTGTAACATTGGTATTTTAATCTATTTTTTCAGGACATGACATTTTGATATTTATTCAAGGGCTTGCATTGCTGGTTGAAACCAGATGTGTAAAGCAATTGCCTTAAAAGCCTGCTCTTTGCCCAGAAAAACTAGTTAATCTGTGTATCTGAAACCACTCAGCTGGTTGAACCCAGCATAGAGGGCTCAGGCAGGGGAACTACACCCTATTTCCTGCTCTGCTGTTAGACTTGCTGGGTAATTCATTTAATCTGCCCGTGTGTTAGTTGCAATAAGCTGGATATGGTACCGTGCCATATCCCACTAATGCTCATGAATAAAGCATCTGCAATCTCTGAATGAGAAATGTTTCGTTTTGGGTTCAAATAATCTACTGATCTGTCAGACAGAATGCTTCAGCTATGCCTCCTCGTGTACACTGACGGCAAAATTTACTCCACGCTGAAGCAAACGATGTTTTAGTTTTTCAGACCTGAAATTAAAAAGAGCAAACTGAAGAGCAAACTGCCTTCACTAACTTCCCTGAGATTAGATATTTGCTAGATCCTTCTGTATAAGATCTTAATTTTATTATGTTACTATACATCCCCTGTAACTTTTATCACATGAACCTTTTCCTACTAGAGATTTAGCCAGTTAAAGAAAACGCTGTATGACAGTGTTAGTTTGAGAACTGCGTAATCACAGTATAAGTAAAGACCTTCAAGAAAGATTTTGAAGCCTGCTAATCACTGCAAAATAAATGGTTAATTTGCTGCTTCTAGCATAATGTATAGGATTACGTGTCAAAGGGAAGCAAGTTCTGTACCAGAAGTAGGCCTATTAAGGGGGAACTTACGTACTGCACGATATGGTCGGTAATCCGTCGCAGCTCTTACTACCAGCTATTGCTGTTGGCCGACGGGTAGCCTTAAAACATTTTGGTGTTTTATCATGTACGATGCGGGAGAGGAAGTACAACGTGGTTTGAACGGAAATCTGTTTTAAAGCTTCTTCCACTGGTTTGGTTGAACTGAGATGTTACTTCTTGTTCTAAAGAAAAATTGAGATACTACTTCTTGCTCCCACAGCGTCTGTAAGAAGAATGTCGGAGAGCATGGTAATAACCTTGGTGGTAACAGGGAGGGAAGTTTGGCCATGGTCTGTGCTTGTCAGTGTCATTTGCTGCGAGCCGGGCGACGGAGAATATCTTCTCCGTGCCAGCGCGTCCACTGGTGTGCGTCAGTGGAGAGGGAGATCTGTTGGCCGCACGTGTGGCATTGAGGAGCAGCGTAATGCCCCGGAGAGCCTACGCAGTGTCAGTATTTGTGAAGTACTTCAACTGTGCTGTATAGCACAGTGTTCTGCACTCTCTCTATCTGATTACGTATAACGTAAATCATAGCTGCAGAGATTTAATTTAACTAACCCCAAAATACACAGGAATTGATATTTCTGTTATAGGTCAGTCATATGATGAAAAGAAATCTTGAAGTGGAAAAGCCTGAAAATCAGTGAATTGATGAGTGACAGTGTAGAGCACTAAATACATTTGAATTATCTTCTTTATGTACATATTGCACATATTCCATTCTGTATCTGTTCTAGGTAGGGTAACTTGTGTAGAAAATTGTAAAGAAATGAGCAAGCAGAAGAAAATAGTATTTTTTCCTACTTTCAGAGTAGTTTTGTATATATACTTCCTAACTTTTTTTTTTTTGCAGTTAAGTTGAAAAGTAACCTTCATAATATTGTGTAAATCAAAGTCATCTTTTCCAAAGAGCTAGTGTTGTTTTGCTGCTGCTTGTAAAGCCATGGAGAGAACTACCCACAGTGTCGTAGTAGGAGAAGGTGTGGTGACTTGCTGTGACTTTTGCGAGCAAGCAAGTCTTTCTGGTAGAAGATAAGAGAGTTGAATGACTAAGCAGAGTGCTGAAGCTTATCGGGTGAAGTACAACTATCTTATACTGAGTTTAATAGATTTTTATGAACTTGCTGCCTAAGTACTCCGTGCTTATCCTAAATTGCAGACACAAACAGAGGCAGGAAATGCTCAGAACAGAAAGGGAGAATGACCTATGGGGAGAGCTGTCCCACAGCTCTGCTCAGTTTGGCAGAGGAAGGAGGGTCTGGGAGGAGCAGATGACCTCTCACAGGCGGTACCGCAGACGGGGTGTTCCTCAGTCCCGCTTCCCCGCCCCACAGAACCCCCTCTCAGTGTACGTGCATAGGATTTGCACATGTCAGCTCTGTGCTGGCTGAGGAAACTGAGGCCAGCTCCTATGTTGTTTTGGCAGAGCAGGGGAGAGATATTCTACCTAAGTATTAGTATTAATATTTTCATTCATCTGTTTGGTTTCTTATGGAGGCATTTTAAGCTTTGTCTCAGAATTACTTCATTACCATCAGAAATACTCACAGAAAGCGTCCCTTAGAGTTGACTGAATACTGGATATCATTTACTGGATTTATGAAACAGTGGATATAGTAAGTTAAAAACATTCAGGAAGTCTGAATCCTTCTAAATAGATCATGGTTTAAAGGGCAGATCTTATCGACAAACTCACCTCAATATTGTGTGACTACCTCATTAGCATTAAGGGACTCTGACCTCTACCAAATCTCGAGTATCTAACTTCTCCGGATATCGAAACCAACCTCGCTCAGGGGCCAGAATCAGTGTGGTCACGGTGGCCTGCGAAGGATAATTTTCCTGCTAAGAAAAGACAACTCCAGTGTTGAACTGTTTCGGACGAGAGTACTCAGCAGCCTGGATTTCAGTGAAGGACAAAAGGGTCTGGATTCTCCTCCCTAGAAGCACCACCCATCCTGAGTCACCTGGGCTGGAAGTGCTGGCATAATTGCAAAACATCTTCACGCAGATGGTATTATCCCGTGTAGGTTACACTGGGATTCCTGAGTGAGATATTTGGCTGTTTAATTAAACTATGATGAGGACGGGTTTTTACCTGTGGGGATTTTTCAGTAACATTTCTTCACAAGGTGGAGAAGATGTTTTTCCTCTTTAGTGTCACAGGGCTACAGACTATGAACTTTCATTTTTGTTGACTCTTTTCCAGATAACCATAAAAACACATTGTAAAGGTCACTTTGCTTTCTAAATTCAACTCAAATTCGGTTCCACATAGCATCTCTAGCAAGTATCGCATCTGCCATTCAAAATTTAAAAAACATAGTTTGAAACAAAGTTCTCATACAGAGTTCAGGCATTGCAAGTCGCAATGAATTTTGGTCACTATATATGTGATGATGCTTTGTCATAAAGGTCCAGGTCCTTATAGGGCACACAGCTGTGTTGTTTTCACTGAAAGTTAAGGACCACAGATAATTTTATGGAAAAGAAAATCTGCCTTTTTAGCTATGGCTTCTTATTTGAAACATTTTAATTTCTGATGACCTAAGCTGAAGCACTGAAATGTGCAGATGAGGTGTGTGGAACATTGGACACCTCACTCATGGCAAACCTCTGGCTGGTCTGGACCCTGCTCTCCATGTGCCCTAAATGTTTTGTAGTTGTTTAGGCACGTGCAGCGGATGCACAGTATTAATAAATCTGAACTCCCCACTTATGTCACTGGTCACATTTCCTGGACATTTTGCAGAGATATAAATGGCAACGAATGGAAATTCAGAGTTTCAGGAATCTGAGTTCCAGAGGTTTTGAGGTTTTTTTTTTTAATACCAGCTGAAGTCAATGAAACCATTATTCTGAAAATTGAGTTCTAAATTTTAAAGTCTGGCAGACAAAGCTGAGTTATCCAAAATTAGGTGCCACTTCTGAAAAGATGACTATGATTATCTCTTAGGGGAAGTCTGAGACAGAACCAAGAATAGAATCGAAATCATCCAATATCCAGTCCTCTGCATTAACTGCAACACTGATTTTTTTCATTACTGTAAGCTTGAATACTAACTTGTTAGTTACTAAAAAATAAAGTTTCCAAAACTCATCCACAGCATGTGTATAATATAGTTTTGACATAATTTGATGACGTTAGAATTCGGACAGCTGAAGTCTATTTGTACCTTAAATTTTCAAAGGCTGTGGTTTCAAATCAATTCATCCTTCGTTGCTACGAAGTTAAGCCCCATGTGAGTGAATGTTACTTTTAACAAATTGATTCATGGGTTTTGGGGTGTGTTTTTTTAACCATTCTTTATCTGGTTTCTGCACTGCCAGATTCGGTTTTGACAGAATAATTCCACTTGGGTGTATGCTTAGTTTCTGTAAAAGTGCAGCAATGGAATGGACTTTTTACAAGGGCATGTGATGACAGGACAAGGGGCAATGGTTTTAAACTAGAGCGGGCTACATTTAGATTAGGCATTAAGAAATTCTTTACCCTGAGGGTGGTGAGGCACTGGCACAGGTTGCCCAGGGAAGCTGTGGATACCTCATCCCTGGAAGTGTCCAAGGCCAGGTTGGACGGGGCTTTGGGCAACCTAGTCTGGTGGGAGGTGTCCCTGCCCGTGGCAGGAGGTTGAATCTAAATAATCTTTAAAGTCCCTTCCAACCCAAACCGTTCTGTGATTCTACGATTTTTTTGAGTTGCAGTGACTGCAGTGAGATGAAGCACGACCAGGAATTTCAGAGCCGAGTGCCCCGTGGAAGTAGGACATGTGGGATTAGTAAATGGGCCGGGTGCAAGGGTATCGGAGAGATTCAATCCGCATTGATTCAGTCCTGCAAGCTTGCAGCATGCATGGGGTTAGGGAGATGGAAACATCTGGAAAGCTAACTCTGCTGCCCTGCTGCAGCGTTTTTCAAGCTCTCCTGCCTGATAATGCTGGTCCTGCGATGCTCAGAGACCTCTGTGTAGTACTTTGAGGACCGGGGAGGTGTGACTGAATGCAAGACATTTCAGAATGTAGTATCTTTCATTAAGTAGCTTTTCCAGAAGGCGTGTGAATTGTCAACACATGATATTGCTACATGGTTGGAATTGCACCTCTCACTTTGTTTCAAAATACTTGGGATTTTCTAAAGCCTTTTGTTTTTGACAAAGACCAAATTCTCAGGAACGCTGGACATCTGCAAAGTTGATTGATTTATGGGCAGTGCAGATGCTCAGCACCATTACTTTTTTACCATTCGCCATTTAGTGGTAAGAATCTTATTATATGAAGGCAATCCAAGACTTGCTTTAAAAATTATGTGCTTTTTTTTTTTACACTTTTTCTTTTTTTTAATTCCTACTGCCAAGAGAAATAATATGTTCAGTATTGAAGTAAGAACTAGTGAGCACTGCCCTTGAAATTCCTAACTAACTGCAAGCCTCTGGAAGCTGCCCTGGTTAAATGCAGGCCAAAAACTTACTAAGATTGAGAATGAAAATGGGGAAGTAGCTCGAAGAAGTGGATGCACCACTAGCTGAAAATGAGGAAAACCTCTCTTCTCTTATTATACTGAAAAATATCTGAAACTTTCCATTAGTAATTTTGCAGAGATTATTTGTCCTGTGTTTCAAATGAAATAAGACAAAACAGAAAGAAAGGAAAGGAAATAAAGGGTTTGTTTGCATTTTTTTTTTTTTAAATTTCATGTGAAGATTGGGTGTAGCCAAAACTTTGGTACAAGAATTTTTATACTTACTTACAAGGAGGATATTGGGGTCTCAGACTAGACACTATCACAGGAATATGCATTTACTTGTATTTCTCTCATGAAGAGAAAGTCTCAGATGGGAATAAAAGACTGCGAGGTTGTGGCCTAATGGATTAGCAGCAAAGACCTGTCAGACATCTGAAATGTGCAAAGCATGAGACTGTCCTCTAATTTCTCAGTTTGGGCAGTTTTGATGCCACTTGTTTGTAAAGTCAGTATTAATCATTGGGGAAAAAAAGTGCAACCTTTGCCCCGTTAATCTTTCTCCCTTTAATCAAAGGTTTCTAAATGCAGTAGCGCATCTCAGATGCCAGGAATGTAGTTTTATCTGGCAATTGATTACTGTGCATAATAAAATGTTGTTGAAACACAGAACAGTGAGAGACACAGCACAGTGCTGCTTGAGAAGGAAATAATCTCTTTTTTGGGTTTTCATTAGATCCAAGAGCTTTGGATATCCGTGGAAATGTAACAGTTTAGAAGACGGATACAACATATTGCCTAGTTGCTCTGCTTCCTGTAACTTGTGGCGATAGTTGTGTCTGCTTCTATTTGAAGAAACATCCTTTCGACACAGAATTAGCTTTACAAGCTGAAGGAGTGTTAGGAGAAGGACCCTGATCAGGTTGCCAAGTAGCCAGGGAGTGAGTAGGGATTTAAGACAGGAGGTGGCAGTCATGAGTAGCAACTCACTGCTGTTATCTGCTGAGTTAAACTCAGGTCGACCTGGAGTCGGACCTGGGCATGAGTAAACAGGATGTGAGCGCTTTTTCTTAAACATCGCAATCTTAGATATTGAAGATGGCAACAACAAGCTTTGTCCTTTGTGCATTACAACTAAAAATGTAGCTATTTACTAATTTTAATGTGAGGTTGCATGAGTTTTCCTAGATTTTTTTACTACTTGGATCAACAGTTGTAGGGCGAAAGACTACAGCGCAGCAAAGAGGTAGAAGTTCGTCTGTCTCATTCTCATCTGTGTTTGTTTCTTCTAACTAGGAAAATCCTGTTGCAAACAAGACTAACCCCAATAAAATATTGTTTTATTTTATCTAATATCGAATTCTGGTCCTCCTTTGAAGTATCCTGGAAGGTTGAGCGATCCTTCATCCTCTGCCTGTGGTCTACAGGCAGGTCATGAGGAGCTTCTATCTCCCTCATGAGCTACCACAAAGGAATGGCAAGAGAACCTACTTCTACCAATAATATCACTGACTGAAATTTTGGATTTAGCAAATCGGCACAAGCCCTTGCAACTACTCAGTCTCAGCAGAGAGGAGAACTTGATGATGTCATTGTTTTTCCCCTGTGAAAATGCTTAGTTGGAAAAAGACAAAAAAAGATGAAATGGATCACGGTAGCTACATGCGACACCGCACTTCTAAACTTTTCAGAGAATGGGAACAGTTCCATTCGCTGTAATGATCCAAATGTAACCAACATCATGTTCTGCAGCGTTGCTTATTTCTGCTGGATATTCATAGTAGGAATTATACTTGTAAATTTTATTGTAACTTTTGTATATCTGTTGATTGGTTTTCCCTAAAAAAAAAATCTTTTGGCCTAAATCTCAAGTTACCATTTTTTCATTCAGATGCACATGAGAAGTTTTCCTTTAAAAGCTTCCAAAGCAACAACTCCTTCAAATAGATTAAGTTGCAACTCTGCTCTACTTAGACAGTATGCATGCATATAAGCCTTCATCCATTATGGATCTAATTTTCTAAGCTTATTTTTTGTTACAGCCTGTAGACAAAAATTACAGTCTTCTCTTTTTTCCTTGTGGCTTGAGTCCTTCAGTTAACCTGTGCGTGCACAGATCTGTCTGCTCCACACAGACACAGTAGCCTACCTGGATGGATCTGAAGGCAAGATCAGGTTTTCTGTAACAGTCCAGTCCTGTTGGATGCAGCAGACATTGCCACGAAACCTTTTGTTTAATCTTTTTATTAAACAAACATTTTCCTACGTTTGCATAAGCAGTCACCCAGCCATGGCTGCCACGCAGTCCTTTAATAACTGACAGGGTGTGGTGATTAAATTTCCTCAGAGCCTTTTCTTCCATCTGACTACCAAAGAGTCATTTATTCCTCAGTTAACATCATCGCTTGCTTGCTTGGTTTCTTCGCCTCCTTCATGTGTTGGGGGTATATCAGTGAGTTAAGAGCTGTCTTTTTACTGCAAAAAGGAGGTGAGGGAAGATTCTTTGAGCCCAGTCCCCTGAAGAAATAAGGCTTCTGTGGTCGTACTCCCTCTGTTCCAACATTCAGCACCAGTAACATGGAATCCCGTTGGCCATCTCACTTCATGTGGCCGAGAGAAAGGGGACTCCAGTCTCCTAGCTTCCTAGCAGCTTTAGGAAAATGGGTGGCTGGGAGGAGGAAAGAGATCCTAACTGCTGCTTCTAGTAAGGGAAATCTTGCAGAGTCAACTCATGTCTTATCAGACAACTGAAAATTCATTCAAGCTCTCCTCTGAGGCAAAGTTGCTCGAGACGCTAGCCTCCCCTGGTTGCATTGCTGAGAATTTATTCGCACGGGGACAGCTCTCACTTCAGGGGACACTGGCGAAAACAAGACACAGGCTGTATCTGTGCTTTGGGTTTATGGAAGTTTACAGGGAGGTGACAGCTGGCATAATGTGAAACTCCGGCACAAGTTGCCCAGAGAGGGGGCGAAGGCTCCATCCCTGGAGACATTCAGGGTCAGGCTGGACGGGGTCTGAGCAGCCTGATCTAGGGAAAGGGGGGTTGGACGAGATGATCTGTAGAGGTCCCTTCCAGCCCGAGGCATTCTGTGATTCTACCATAATATGAATGCAGGCATCTCCTTTGCAGCTGGACTTGATGATCTCAGAGGTCTTTTCCAGCCTCAACAATTCTGTGATTCTGTGATTCTGTGATTCTGTACCTCTTACGTGTGGATGGGCTACCTGAGTATGGTTGTCACGGTGCTCTTTCAGATAACGCTGTCTTTAAACATTCCGGCATCTTGCTGAAGGTGGAGTGTACTGTACTTGATCTGAAGAGGTATGAAACACTCATGATTTTTGAGTGTCTGCGACAGAACAAAGTATTTGTTCATTTAGAAGATACGCACAAAGATTTAAATAGCAAAATGATGCGACTTTAGGGTTATCTGAGGTCTAGGTGAGCATCTGTCTTTTCGTGTATGATTACTTTTTGAATAAGGCCACTGAAACTGGGAAAGAATGTGCAAAACTTGCTTGGTACAGCTGATCAGTACTCATCAGCACTCTTAGGCTGAGTCTTAACAGTTGTCCTGTGTATCAGTCTAATTTTCACTCCTTCGCAATCATGTTTATGAGATTGGAGAATGTGCCCAAAGGTGTTTTCTATGAAAAAGCGCAATAAACTTGGGCCTTATAATGGCTGTGCTGCTGGTGAAATAAGTTTTCCTTTTGTTAAGGAGGTGTTTTTGGAGTCTTAAAGATTCTATTTCTGTTTCTTGGTTTTCTTAGGACAACAGTAGCTGCAGCCTTGTTTGGAACACGGACAGAAGTTTTATTCCAGATCTAATGTGCAGAGAAAAAAAGATTTTCCATCTACAGCCACATGAGTCCTTCTGGCTGCTACATACTGACCTGTTACAGAGCAGGGTTTATGAGTTCTCCCTAAATCATATTAAGCACAATTATGTAGATTATTCTAAGCAGTTTAAAATCCTGGTCTGAGATACAGCAGCTAGCTTTGCCTCACCTGAGTTAGCAGCAGTCCCACAAACTCTTCTGTTAGCACATCTGAAGAGTGGTGAGGCACGTCGGCCGCTATTAATCCCGTCCACACCCATTGCTAGATGTAGAAGAAATCATCTGCACATAACCTGAAGTTATGCACAAGCATATGCCATCGCAGGCAAGACTTCTGCCTGCGTAAAAGATAAATTAATACCATTTGGGGCCTTGAATATCTAAGCCTGACAAACAGAAGGAAAAAAACTGACTCATATACTTTTACAAACTAATGCCAGTGAGCAGAATCATATTTTTAATAAGACCACATGTGAAAATGGTTTCTTACACTGAGAAAAATTGTATGGAGATGGAAACAGGGTATTTGAAGAACTATTTAGTGGTTTGGGGTACTAAGAGTTTCTATTCTGAGTGTGGAAAAAAGTCCTTGTTAAATGTACATTGGAGTTTTTAAGAAGAAGATGTCGAAGTACAACTTGGGCTGTGAATGGCATGAGCAGAAATTTAGGGAACCCTCGTTCCCTGTGCGGTAGGAAAATCTAAGAGAAATGAGCAAGTAGGTCCATGAGCAATGGAAACAGTGAAGCCGGGTTTCCAATGGGTTTGTGTCTCGTGCAAGTTTTCCCCTGGCCCGGATGGGCTTTGTGTCTGATGTTTGCTAAGAACAGGGGCTTTTGCTACATCCTTCTCCATGGCTGGAGGCACCATCTGGATCTCCTCTTCTTCCTCGCTGGCTGCCTGCTTCCACCAAATCTGTGACAACTTTGTATCTTGAAACCTGTGATTCCCTTTCAAATCCGGTTGAAAAGCAGACACTGGATTCAAAAGTTACTCGAAAAGGAAGCAAAGACAGTGGAATAGGCATGCGTACGCAAAATATGACGACAAAGGCCTTTTTTCCTTAGGAAATAAGAAGGGTTGGAGAAGGCATTTCCTCCAAATTTGGTGATTTCTAGCACTGGCAAGGTCATCTCAAATTGGGGCATAGAATAGGTAAATGGAAGCTTTGGTAGCCTGCTTTCATTTTGCCGTCCTTGAAGCTGTTTTGTACAGAGCTGTGGCACAGTTTCACAGCACTGTACTCTTGCCGTAGGTTTGTTGGCATTTATTTGAACTTGGTTATGTATTAAGTGAAAATATGCATTGTTAGAATTCCAGGTGCTGGTCTAAATCTCTATGTAGATCATATTTTTTTAATTATTTGTTAGGCAGGTGTTACTGGTGTGATTAATTTTGTTTAATCTGGTAGTCATTCCAAAGTAATATATATTTTATTCTGGTGGGAGCTGCAGTGGGTGTGAATGAGAAAACAAAAGCCGGTAACAGGTGCGTAAAACAATCTACCTAGATCAATTTTAATAGGCACATTTTGCGAACTAGAACAATCTTCTGTAGTTCTTATCAGCATGTTTATCAAATCTTCATCCTGGTAGGTCAGAACTCCATTGTTTTGCTTTGGTTGACATGAAAAATAGCTCTTCTTTGACTATTTGAGAATCTGTAGCTGAGATATGTGGTAGCGACAGGCCATGCTTTTGTCCCAGGGGAAAAAAATAATACAAAAAAAATGCTCAAATGGAAAATGAAAGAGGAAACTATCAGAAGAACTGTTTGGAATAAACAGCTGTATGTTTTTCCTCTCTGTCTCTGAAAACTTAGCTAAGTTTAGCTCCAGGAATGGTTTTGAATAAGCTACCTAGCTTTTGTTACCATCAGCTAAAAATTTATTATATAAAGAGTAACGTATACCTTATATCAGACTTAGTAAGGAAAAAAGCATGTTTCATGTAGCTTATGTCATTGCATGATATGTCTTGACTACATGAAAAAAAATGCTTTATCTAAGTGCAAAAGTTTTCCTACCAAATACAAAATATCTGATGAGATAACTAGGGTAGGAGATAGTGCAGATACGTGTGAGAAAAAGACTTCTTTCCCCAAAGAAATTCTCAGTAAGAATGTACTGGCTACTAGGACTCATAAAAGAATAATATTTCAGTTAAACAAATTGTAACTTCCACTTCTAGAAAGCAGTAATTCTTCTACAAGAACTACATGTAGGCTAGACCCTAGAATTTGCCTAAAAGACAACAGCTCTTGCTCAGGTATAAGTTCTTTTTAAATCTGAGGAAGCTAATTTCTATTCCCTGCTTTTATATCATTTGGTATGTTACATTATGAGATAGTAGACTTACCTATTCAGTTCCTGCCTTCCAAGCCTTTCTTTTTCAATTCTCATAATAAGCAGTCAGCTTGCAGGGCATGAACCTTCCTTTCAACAGTCGCAGTTTATAATATTGAACAACCCCGAGGTAGTTCGATGAGGATTCCCCTCTTTAAAGGGATTCAGGGTGGTGTCAAACCTGCCAAATGACTCTTCCCCAACACTCTGATGTAGGTGGCCTGACTGGCGTGTTCAAACGCCTCCCGCCTGAGCCGCGCTGGGGTGGTTGTAAAACCAGCACAGGTTTCCTGACTCTTCCATAAAGCTCAGCCAACATCTGAAACAACTCCAGAGCCAAGAAGGGCAGTAGTGGTGGGTTTTCAGGCTACACAGACCATTTCCCTGCACTGAACGTTGTATTTGCCAGCAGCTTAGAACTGAACCCTGGTATCTTCTATGAGTTTGCTGGGTACGTACAGTAAACAGGAGTTGTCTTCCCGTTTGAGGCCTCCTTAGATACCATGAAGGTTAAGCACCCACTTTATGTTTATATCAACGCTTTCTGTCCTACGTGGATCTAAATGAGTCGTTTGGTGTTCTTGGAGCAGTGTGTGAACCAAATGGTTCTCATGATCCTGTGAGTGGAAGAGGTCTCGGCAGCAGACGTGGGTACGTGCTCGTGGCTGCGGGAGGGATGAACGGTTATGGAAGCTGGAGACTGGGAGAATACCTACGAGAAATATCCCTACATAGCCTGACTAGTCTTCCTTTGACACTATGTATCGGAAGTGCCTGTGTCACTGAAAACAGGATTTCACCACAAGGGCTGTATCGAGCGGGAGCCTGGTGCCCGAGAGCACAGGCCATACCCACAGTAGCCGTGGTCTTCTTAACATGCTCAGTGTGAGTCACAGCATCTCAGATCACATTTTCCAGTACCACTTTCAATGTTCTTTGGGTAGTATTTTGAGTATTTTCAGCTCAAAAATTAACTATTGGTCAAGAATATTTCACTGATTTCATTGGCAAATATCCAAGAAAATCTGAAAGCTACAGCTCATGAATGGAACAGTCTTTCTTTTAATTTTATTTTCTTTCCTCCTCCCCACTTTTTTTTCTCCTTGAAGCTGACAAAGCCTTGAATATATGGTTTTTCGCTCTCTCGTCTCATGTCCTGCAATACAACCTCCTCATTCCGGACCAATCTGAGGTAGTCATTTAGCAGTGCCTCTGCAAGATGTGGGGATATTAAAGTTAACAAAGAGCACACATAGTTTAACTTCTAGAATGCAGGCAAATAAAATTTAGTGCCAAAGTCTGGCTTTTTCCCAATGAAAATTAATAGACTGAGTTACTGAGACGATAAAGATGGAGTCTCACGATGGTGGTGTACACAGCTTTGCTCTTCTTATTGAAGAGAGCTCCTAAGTAATTGACAAAGTAAAATGAATCATACCCTAAATTCCAGCCAGCTTCCCTCAGCAAATGGGCAATAGCCAATAAAGAGAAAGAACCAGTTCAGAAAATTATTCGCTCCCTCTCTCTTTGATGCTCATTTCAGGACAGAGGAACTCACCCCTCAGAAGGAAGAAGATCTGCTGTCTTGTACGTGCAGCTGTCGTCGCTCCCCTTTCAAACTAATTCCACTCTAACTAGCCTATCCAGCCCGTTCTTGTGACTGAAACTAATGGAAGTGCTGTCAGTATTTGCAGAGGCAAAATCCTGCAGAAATAGAAATCTTTCTGCTATATTTCATCCTGCTCCACAGAGCGGCAGAGAAGATCTTTTAATGTACCCACTGAGAACGAAGTGCTGATTTGGCTCTGTGGTTCTTCAAACCCATGTTTGTTCTGCTATTTCCTGTTATTTTCTCAAGCTGTGTGTTTCGGATGTGAACGGGGACCTCCTGAAAATCTCTTTGTGTTTGTGGTGGCGTGACATGATTCCTTGGCCAGACGTAGGTGGGGGTTACTTGCCAGTAAAAAGGGAATGGCAAGCAAAACCACGGCAGGAAGTTTTCTCCTTTTAGTTCGGAGGATTTGATGCTTACCGCCGACACGCCACAGCCTTCCCCAACGCTGAGCTTGCTTGACATGTTCAGCAGAGGCTGACGGCTCAATCTCACTTCCTAAGGCTTCCAGCACTTTGCACAATTGTTGCTCCTTTCATCCTGTTGTTACCCGGCCACACGGCGAGCGCGGTCCAAGCTGGCTTTTGGCTGCGTTGGCGCCGGTGCTCAGCAGCTCCTTCCACATGGCTCTGCCAGTGCGAAGTTGTCTGCGGGCCAGGCGCTGCTGCGGGAGAAGCAGACACTTTTCACCAAAATTTCTGGCTGCCTCAGCAGATGATTAAACACCAGGCATTGCCACTGTGTTCATCTGGATGATTGTGACGCTTCCGTGTGCGCTCGTGTTTGCTGACCTGTGTCATTTATAGAATTTGGTTGGTGTATGCTGGGCGAGGGGAATATCACTGCAGTCATCTGACACCTCACCTAACGGTGGTGGCCTTATTTCAAACCTTTTTTGGATGCCAAATGGAATAAAGTGCTTTCAGAATCTGCGGATGACCTGGCAGGGACCGAACGATTATCCTTAAAACCATTTGTACTTTCTGTTTTGTGACCTTGGCAGATAAGTGACTGGGATTGTTGTTCCCGTGCCATCTGCACCTGCTGGCTTTGCCATGCAGCAACAGGGCATTTCCTTTCCAAACATGACTGGCTTCTGATACCAGTGGGAAACTGGCATTCACAGAGATAGGAAAGGGGTTGTTGTTCTTGCAGTCCCCGTGCTCTGTGTCAGAGCTCTCTTCCCCACATAACTGCGTTTTCAGTCATTCAAAAGCAGTTTGTCATAGTACACGGCATCATACCTGCTATTGCGTATGACATTGTCCCAAGATCATTTTTTTCTCACTATCACGGCCTTAATTCTAAGCAGAACCGCACAACCTCTTCTTTTGTCTCTCGGTCTTTCTTCCTCATTTCTGGGAAGGAATAAGAGCGTGCAGAATCTGGTGGCTGGGCCTCAGAAGTGACATAGTGGAACTGAAGTGTACTTTTTCTCCCCATTTCTTTGTCATATTGAAAAGATGAGGTGGTGCCTGTTGTTCTTCAGTTCTCTTCTGCAGAAATATGGGAAGCTGTTGCAACTTCTTCATTGTAAGGGGCGTTTAAATCAGCAGGTAGGGAGTCAGTGGTGTTGGGCAGGAACCAGGCGATTGCTTCGCCTCCAGCCTGAAGTATCACCTTTGCAGAGAGCTGCAAGGCAGCTGTGTCGCTGACCGCGAGGTGGTGAAGTTTGTTTCCACTCTTAACTGCATAAAGCAGCTGCGTTGGCTTTACAACCGAGTCAGAGATTTGCTCTGTCTTTATAAATGTGCGTGGTCTTTTTTCTTCCCATCAGTTACTGGAGGTGGTTTTCTCTGTGCTTTCATGTCATGTTATTAATGAAACAGGTAATCCTATTTGCCTTAAAATCAAGGCAAATATCTCTTGTGTTCTGTCCATCTGTTCCAGACGCCGACAGCGTGCTCATCGCCATGGCATTGGAACAGTCTGGTACACAAATAGCAATCAACAGTTATTAACATAATATTATTACTTGGTCCATAAAGCTAATATTGGCAGAGATATCACACACTGTGATCTGTTCTTGTACTTTGTTCTGCCAGAATATGATAATATTCTGTATAAAAATCAGAAAAAGGATGCACTTTTTATAATTTTATGCAAGCAGCATAAATTGCCAGTATAATATATATCAAAACTTTGTCTTTATATCCCGTAATTTCCAATCATTATCTTGTTGTAGTACAGCATTCTTTTAAAAAAAGGTTTTTTACATGCATTAGATAAAATCAAACCACTGAAAATTCCCTTTTTCCCTCCTTTGTCCCCAGTTGTGGATACAGACTGATAGAGGAGCAGCTTTTTACATGCAGAAGGCCATTTATCTCAAACTTGAATTAGATAATTTAAGGTGTATTGAGCGTGCGATCTCCTTCTGTAGTGTTGGAGGGGTGGCACGTGATCGCAGCCCGCCGGGAAACTGGAAAGTCATGCTCTCTCTGCACACCCTAAAGCCTTTGTTTCAGCACCTTTTGGAAAGAGTAAAACTTGCTCTCTGCTTTTCTAGCTCATGGACAGAATATGGACCTTTCGGACCAACTTTTTTCAGGACTCAGCTTACCGGGGAAGCAGACTGCAGTACCCCAGAAGATCCTGAACATCCTACAAAATTTGGAGGTTCCCTATCTGTCCTTACTCACTTTCATACATCTCATTTACACGTGTTTAGAAATCCAGCTTCAAATGTCTCCTTTTTTGTTTGGTCATTTCTCCTATGATATAACATAAAGATTTTTTTTTTTTTTGAGTTGAACATCCACGCTTTTAAAATCTCTGGTATTTAAATTACTGGGTAAAATGAGTAGATTCTTCTCCAGTAGCATATTTGTGCCAATCTGGTTAAATGAATAGCCCATCTATGTATCATTTTTCTTCCCTTCCTAATCTGAATATATCCCTGGGAGACCTATTTTGCAAGCTTGTCTGCAGAGGCTCCTATACAGAAGGAAGATGGAACCTTTTCAGACTGCGACTTCACAGTCGCGGTGTTGTAACTGTAAACCAAAAGTGAAACCAAGCCATTATGGTTCCTAGGTTTTATATACCACAACTTTTGCTTGCTTCAGATGGCAAATTGCTGCTAAACTAACATTTGTGTAAGCCTTACGGTGTCCATACGAGTGCTGCTGTAATGAAAGGGAACGTCTTTTTCTCAGCTGGTCGTGATTACGTTGGCAGGCACAAGCAGATCATGTCAATCACAGAATCAGGGAACATGCAGCTTACTGGTTGTGATATTGCTTCAGTCTCCATTTTTATATCTTTTTTTATTTACTCCCTCTCAAAAAATGCAACTACAATAATTAACCTTTACAATAAACTAATTAAAAATGTAAATGTCTTGTTAAGAACACTGTGTCCAAATGGGGCATATAGATGTGGAGCCTGACTGAAATGGGTGGAATCTTGTTATAAAAACTGGAGGATGATTCCCTGCCAGTAAGCTCTGCCTTGAACACTTGGCTTTTGGCTCGTCTGTGGGAAGGAGTCTAAAGTCCTGGGTGGCTTTCATACCCGTCTAGATACAATGAAGGGCAAAGGGCAGCATTTTTATCCTGTCATTCCCTTTTATCAATCTCATTTATTAAGCAAATGATGGATATTAAGATCAGTCTTGCCTTAAACATTTAATAGACATTTCTGACTGGACAAACTACACGGGTCTCGTTACATGTCTCAGCGGGTCTGCCTCTCATTGGGTGCAGGCCAGACTCTCCTTCAGGAGACAGTCCAGCGAGGAGAAGAAATGTGTTTGAACTTGGTGTAATTGCAATGAACTTAAAAATATAGTTGGAACTTTCTTGGAACTCTCTCTTCTGCCTGGCTATCGTAGACCAGTGTCTTGGTTCTCCACCGTCAGTTGCTTTGGAGCAATTTCACTGGGAAGAATGAGCCACTTTGGGCTGAGTTTAATGGGTTTCTCGGGGCTGAAATCGCCATAGCTGGACTAAATGCCAATCCACGGTTCATTTTATCTAGCTTTCTTTATCATATGCAGTGAGTGCTCACCAAAAGAAAACAAAGATGCATCGCTTCAGCTTTTAGATCTTTAACAGGTTTTGTCTATCCGTGAGTAGAAGGTGGTTACAGAGGTCATCAGCTTTCTCTGCTCCCATGGTTGCAATGTACATCCCAAAGTTACACGTTGCCCCTGCACAGTTTTCCCTTGTCCTCTTAATTTTAGATAGGCTGCATCCTCCTCAGTAATCTTGGAGGAGCATAAAACATAACCGCTAAAACAGGGCGCGTTATTATTTTGCGGGATTTTGCATGACTACTTGAAGTAGCACTTGGGGGAGACTATGGCCTCAGAGTTTTGTAGAGCTGAGTGCCTCCAAAAAGAGCTGCTCTCAGAGGGGTGGTCATTCCATTCGCCAAGTGTTAAATTAGCACGTGGGCATACCCTGGAAAAGATCCGGTGGTCTGTTTTGAATTAATGAGGGGGCTGGGGTCTCTGATACTGTTAATTATGTGTTGATGGAAGGCACAGTAGTCCATTGCCCTTTCTGTACTATAGTATTAGAACAAAAAGCAAGAAAAAAATCCTCACACCAGAAGCTGTCACCCTTGTTCCCATGTGTGCTGCTTCTCTTCCATGGGGTTCTCCTGTGGGTACCAGGTAGGAAATCAAACGTAGTTGTGCTCACTATTTCTTTGCTCCGAGTGCTGCCTCACACAGGAAGCCTCTATGGCTTTCTGCCTCACGCCGCATTTTGATGCTCTTTCTGAGATGTGATATCACTATGTCTTTTGAACCATGTATTTTAGCAGATTCTGAATTTGGACATAAAACCCCAGCTATGGAATGAATTTTACATGGGATAACACTGTGTTAGATAACAGCCGAATCTGAATAGTTAATCTCCTGTATTCAAAAGGTGACCTTTTCTTCCTTCTGCACAATACAAAAAGAATCTCAGTAGTTAATGAACATAGGAAATGCATGTAGTGTGTAGGGAGTGACTGCATTTAACTGTGAATTACTTGATCTTTAAATAGCTTTTTTTTTTCTTAAGGTAAAAGGAGCAAATCATTTCAGTACCCTATCTTGAATAACATCTTTTATTTTTCACCACAGTAGCCAGTGGAATGTAAATTTTTTTTATTTTTATTTCTTACTGGTGAACTTATAGGGCCTGAAATTATATGTCTGTTCTCTCTCCTTTTGTTTGTTTTTAGGGAGAAATGGGAGCTGCTTCATTTGTGCCATTTCCATATTGTGGCTGGTCTCAGGAAAAGGATTGCACTGATAAATTAGCGTAACGACTCTCCCAGTCATGGCAGAATACACCTTACAAGAAAATCCATAGGTGACTAATAGGCCAGATTGGTCATCCCCCATCCACAATGGTAAGCAGGATTTGAGATCTGGGAGAGATGTTTTTGTATACCTGGAAATCAGTCTTGAGCTACATTAAATTAAATTAAGCATATAAATACAGAATTTGGAATTTAACATGGTGTGCCTTATGAACAAAAACAAAAAAGGAAAAATAATTTCTGCTGTGGATATTTTTTGAGTCATGCTTTTCTACCACATTTCAGCAATGTGTCCTGAATCTTAAAACTTTTGCTTTCATGTTTGTGTGTTAAGTTAGTCAGTTGTTACATAATGTCATTTAGAATCAACTTAGCATCCTTCCGTTGTGTTGAGTGGTTCCAGTGAATAATGATTGCAGGATTAGCCTGCTGGTAATTAATGTTGCTGCCTCTCAGCTTGAAAATTAAACACCTCCATGGAATTTAAGTTTCTTGCTTTATTTATGTGTCTAAATAATATGGATAGGTGTGGACACAGTGCAATATTAAAGATGGGGAGGGCGGGGTTAGTGAAAAAGCAAATAGAAAAGAGAGAGGGAGAAATGAGCAAGAAGTGAGAGAAGGTAAACAAATTCATCCAAACATTAAAACCTTGAATTGCATGGAAAATTTATCATACTTAGCTGAATCCTAAGTGTAATTTCCTAACTTTGCCTTTGTACAATCCATATGAAGGGCTTATCTCCACACTCATTTTCACTCACGGACGGGTTTTCAAAATTTACAAGTGATGAGTTTTGTAAAATAGGATGTCTTGCCTATTTGTTGAAGCCTATAGGCATTCCTATTTCAATAAAACAGGAGCCAGGTTCCTTACCATTTTTGGATTGAATGCTTGCTTCTCATATTGGCTTTACTCCTGGGCAGAGATTTACCACTGAATTAAGTGATTACTGTTTTAAGCAGAATGAAGCCTTTATTAATTTCATTTTTTTTCAAAGACTGCTACCAAACATCACAATATTTCGATGTTCAAAACCAGTTCTGTTCTTCTTCAAAGAATTTATTAAACTGATGTGTTGCATCCTCCTCACAGGACCGTAACGGTGTACCCTCGCATAACACAAATGAAACAAATTGTGAGCTTCTGTCTGAAGTCATAGGGATGATACCTAAACCTGAACTGACACCTGAGGAAAGATGATGAGTGACAGGTCTGTAAGCCAGCCTCGGTTAGTTCTGGTCTGTCCTGTGCTAGAAGGAAGGTGAAGGACTCTTTTAAAAGATCCAGAGCCTGAGCTTTTTGCCTTGAGCTTGTGTTACATGTAAGGATTCCCGCCAAATAAGAATAATACAAGATTAATCCCATCTGGTTTTCTGTTGATGTCAGTTTACTTTAGTGTATGACTACTCCGAGTTTAGTCTGTCGTTTAAGGAAGGTATGTAGTTATCAACATTACCGATAGGATAAACCAATTTTGTAAGGTTATTTTCAAATCTCCCTAAATCCCCTAATACTTAACAAAGTCAAACTCTTGAGTTGAAATGCACCCATTTACAGAAATATACAACATCAAACAGAGTTTTCCTTGAGAGCTTTGGGTAGACTAATTGGCCTTGTTGACCGATTCTTTGCCTGTTGCCATTTTTAGGCAGGAAACAGCAGGAAACTGAAAAGAAAGTACAGACGAGAAAAACACAGAGTTGTAAGAAAGGTTTCTGAGTGTTGTAAGAAAGACTTTTGCACCTAGAAGGCGGTGGAGGCCCAAGCACTGAAAACATCAGTATGTGCAGTGTTTTGGGGATCTATTTAGTGCTGCATCTTTGAGCTGTAACCGTATTTCTCAAACTGTGCGTTCAACCATTGCCTGGGCAGGAGTCCAGATTAATCCTGTGTGGAGAGAGGAAAGTGCCCGTGGGGCTCAGCAAAAGTTGCCCGTCCTTTCCTTATGAAGATACGCGTTTGTTTCTGGGTAGTGTGGGAGGTGGCTCCTCCTTTCTCTCCGCATTTGTAGCCACCGTGAAAACAGGTAATTCCAGAAGACAGTCTAATATGCAAGTGCAGCCCCAAATGTCACTGTGGAGGTCTGAGACTCTCTCTCCTGGCGCTCAGCTGAATTGTACACGCATGTGCAAGCAGTTTCACCAGCCTGTTAATGAATGCCCCGAGCCAAGTTAGATGGAGCTTACAAAGAATGAGTAGGGAGAGAAACGCCAAGAGGCAGGAAAGATGAAAAAGCACAAAGAACAGTGAGAAAGAAGTTCAAAATGTAGATCCAGTGTAAGCTGGTATCATCGATGTCAGGCCATGAAACAAAGGGGCATTCTGTTGCTGAATCGCATGTGCAGGCCCCGTAAGTGTGCAACATGTATGGAAGAGGCTGTGCAAGGCAGGCGTGTAAAAAGGATGAGCAAACAGAGGAGGATCGTGAACAACTTTGAACTGAAAAGGAAGTTTTCGAAAGAGGAAGAGGTCAGAAGAGACAATAATGGCACTAAATAGTGAAGAAAGGAGAAGATAGTAGAAGAAAAGATGAAAGAAATTGCTTTAGGATCACAGAATGCGTTGGGTTGGAAGGGACCTCTAAAGATCATCGAGTAAGCAGGGACATCTTTAACCACATCAGATTTGATTTGCTCTTTTTCATTAGAAATGTATCCTCTTGCCACTTCTGGATGCCCTGCACCACATAGCTAAGAAAATGTGAGCTTTTCAGCTGAACGGGGTGAAACTCCCTTCCAGAACCCTGGCCTCAAAACCATGCGCCAAACCCAATAAAACAACCTTCGGTATTCAATCGATGTCAGTGTTAAAAATCAAATCCTGTGCCAAGCAGGGAGATGCCAGCCCAGCTGGATGAATACACACCAGAGCATTGAGGTGGTAACCAATATGATGAATCGAACTCTTAAGCAAATAGCTACGCAGGCAAAGAGCAGAGCGACCAAATTCCATGGCGCGCTACCCTGCTATCTCCTCTGGGTTGCAAAATGTGTGAGTCAAAGGTAGAAGACAGTCCTTCGCAGTATCTGGGGAGAGCACTATGATCCCTACTTAAGCAGGTTTCTGGGCCCTTGTCAAGCGTGCTGGCCAGCGGTATTCTGCCCCAACAGCTCTACAGCAGCAGTCAGCCAAGGTCTGCGTCAAGAAGAAAGGGTTTGTTCACTAGAAGGAGGAGATGGGTGCTGCAAGCAGGACATCAGGTGCTCAGGAGACGGCAGCCTCCGAGCTCAATCTCCTGTTGCACAGCTGCGGTCCAGGATTCGAGCTGCCGTTATCAAAACAACCAAACAGGCCAGATCCTTGGCTGGCAAAGAGCCACAGAAGCTCAGCACAGCAGCTTGAGCTCTCTCTTCTTTACCTCGTGGCACTGAAGATTGTGATTAAAAAGATGCCCAGGATAGAACAGATGAAGTGTGCTGAATTCACCAGCAACCTTAAGTGAAAACGTAAGCTGCTTAATTTATCCTTGGAATCATTCTACCACTGAGCTTTTTTTACCTTTCTTGTGGGTGCTGTCATAAATGGCCTGTGGGAACAGTGGCATTGTAATTTCTGGATGATTTCAAGAATATCACTGTTGGGACTGAAATAGATGCAACTGAGGCAGAGGAACCAGCTAGATCATCTCCGGGTGTCTCTTCCAACCTGATTTTTTTCTGATTTTAGCCGTGCGTTCAGTTACTGTCCTAAGCTTGCTGTGTTAACACAGTTTCCACAAGGCATGTGTCACAAAAGTCCAAACTACCAAACCTCCCTGCTTTCTCCATGGCTACTCATGCAATACAGAATGTGGCATAGTCAGTTTGGCAAAAGGTTGGGATCTGAAGCTTGGCCACAGTGTAAAGTGAAAACCAAAGAAAGATATTAATAGGTAGACAGCTTATTACTGTGTTTCATGTCCTGCTCAAAATAATTTCCTACTTCAAATTTGGGTGACAGTTGCCACAAAACCTCCCACATGCTCATGACAGTACTGAAGTAAAGTGGGCCTGGATTCTGAAAAAAGGAGCCATAACAAGGTGTTAATTCTCCTTTCGTGAGTTTCCCAAAAGAGATGTAGCTCACTGGAGTTGGACATCTGCTCTCGGAGCATCCTTGCTATCCCTTCTCATCCACCAAGCGCCCTTCACACTTCACCCTGCCTGGATCTGCTCGGCTCCTGCCTGTGATTCGAACCAACGTGAGACCTCTGGCTTCATTCCCCTCACTATAGGATGCGGTATGGGGGAAAAACATGAGGTAGAGCAATACATCAGCTGTTTCCTG
>NW_009726687.1:23897-27560 GCF_000703405.1 Apaloderma vittatum
GTAAGATCTATTACACCGTGTGGTTACTTCCTTCCTGTAAGAACCAACGTGTGATAGCGAACCACTTCTTTTAAATTGTTCCAGAATACCGTTTGCCTCTCTGTCTTGCTGAAATCAGACTACACCCGAGTACGGGGTTATTTGCTCTGTCCCCTGCAGCAGCACCACAGGTCCCTCAGCAGCTTACCTCTCCTTTGCCCTTTTGCCTCCTCAATCAAGAATGAATAATGAGAAGAATTTGCTAAGGCCATTTTCGGTGTGCTGCCAGCACATCACAAATGGACTGGTTTTATTGTCAGGAAAGCACTGGCAGCCGACAAGTCCTGCAGAGAGATTAAATGCACGGGAGGACTGGGAGCAATCCGAGAGGCGTGCTGTTATCGACAAGCTAAAATCGGTGTTTGTTCCCCAGCGCTCCCGGTATCAAAACAGTCAGTTGCAACATCTCGGCTCGTTGTTGTGCGTTCCTGGTACCTGACCTTCTCAGCGCGGCTGCTGCGCGTCTGTTGGCCTGAGAGCTTCCTGCTATGGGAATCGGACACTGAGAAAGGGGGAGGGGAAAGGAGGAGCAGAGGAAAGCAGAAGGGGAAATAATTACCTAATTTTTTTTTTTCTGAATTTATACATAATCTAGGGAAAAGGACACTGGCAGGGGCAAATGATACCTGAACGCGGCTGGGCATGGCAGCTTTATGGGGAGGCTTTATGGGGAGCTCCAAAGCCTGATTCCCCATACCTTTGGTTCAAGAACTGTTACACAAGGGAAAGACATTTTCAGGGTAAAAACTGTGGTAGAGTGGTAGAGAGCAGACCTGAAAACTTCCTTTGCCCCGTGACTCTGTGGTGCGGTGAATATTTTGTAGCTATATAACCACGCAACAGAGTCACAAGGCAAAAGGAAGGTTTCAGGTCTGCTCTCTACCACAGTTTTTACCCTGAAAGTGTCTTTCTTTCTCCTGTGTTTTATATAGCTAAAAGATATTGACCATTTCATATGAAATAAGAGCAGAAAAGGAAGGCAGAACGAATCCCGTGCAGCTTGATGCTTTCTACAGGCTACAATCCACACGGGCGATACCCTCACAGTCACGCCGACAGCCCCACAGCAGAGCAGGCTTGTGGGCTCCCTAGAGCGATGCAAAACCTGAGCCAGTGCAGCTGCCACATTCCTCCTTCATCACTTTTTCCTGTTTTTCCTCCTTCTTCTCCCATCTTACACCCGCCTAAAGCCACTGCAGCTTGCTTTCTCTCTCCCTCCCTTCCCCTGTCATCCTGTCCCCTCATTTCCCAGCCCCTCCTCTGGCACATGCTTTTTGTGGCCTAGGGAGGAGAGAGATGGGAGCAGGGATGGCAGGTCACCTGGGTGGAACCAGGAACCAGCAGAGTTTAACCTCAAAAACACGAGTTAGTGCATCAGGATACACGCTTGGGGGTGGAGAAGACGGGGGAAGGTGATTACAGTTCAAGGTAACGTGTGCTCGCAGCTTTTCCTAGGCTGCTCTGGTAGAGTGCTGCAGTCCCAGCCAAAGGAAATTCTGCAGCTGATTTTACTAACAGGATAAAACCAGCCTCTATTGGCACAGGCAGAATGCAGCCCCGAAGGTAAATGAATAATGTTTCCTTAACTGGCATCTGATATTGCTCCTTGCATTACGCTCCTCTTAGTAAAAGACAAGCGAGGCCTCTCTGACCGTCCAGGGGTTTGTGGTGATGAACACAAGCTCTGAATACCTACTTAAGGAAGGAGGAGAAACAGGACAGAATGGGACGCACGGGTTAAAAATCATCACTCTGACCCCAGAGAGAAACCAGGCAGAGGTGCTGAGCCTGTTCAGCCAGGGTACACGTGCAGACCCACAGCAGCAGATGACCTCAGCCTGCAAGGTGAGGCGGTGGGAAGCCCTCTCTGCACCTCCCTGCAGAGCTGATGCAGACCCCCTTTTCGCACTGCCCTTACCCCCAGCCTGGAGCCATGGGGAGCTACACCTGCCACACCACTGCTTCACTCATACAGATTAAATATGCTCTTCCCAGACACAGAAGCTATTGTTTCTCTGAGATGAAACAGCATCCCACACTCTTATTAACCCGTGCCCTACTTCAGAAGTAAATCTAATTTGTGGCTTTCATAGCTGGCTAGTGCTGGTGTCGGTTTGTCCCGGTGTCTGCTCTGACTTCGCTGCATACATTTACGCAGGGCCATACGTGGCAGAGCCCTATTTACTGTGGCCTGTGAGCATTATTCCTCCCAACAGAATAAGGAATTGAGGCGGTTGGAGCTTTTTCTTTCACTGGGGAAGAGAAAAGGAAAGGCACAAATGTTATAAACGTCCCCGCAAAGAAAGATTTTTGTATTCAGCAGAGAGTGACCTGCTGTCTGGTGAACCAGCTTTGTCGTCTGGGATATTCCTGCACATCTGGTCACCTTCCACAGAGTGTCTCAAGGGTTGTGCTGCTCAAGAGAGTTTCAAAGAGTTCGCCAGATTTCTGATTGCAAACATCAAATAAAACGGGTATCGTTTCACAAATACGCCAAGTAATAGGGAGAGGGAAGTAGAATCTTCAACGATGGCCGGCACAGCAGCAGCACATACAGTAATTTACATGGTAGATTCATCTGAATATTATGTTACATAACAAGCAATGCAAGAAAGCAAAGGAAACTCAAAACCTTTTTTAACCAATGCTCAATATTTTCAGTTACGTTCAACACAGTTTGTTGCCACTGTTTACGGAATTGAACACAACTGTATTAAAACCATGGAGATGCATGGAAGGTAACATTTTGTGACCTTATTGTGGGCTGTGAGGAATAAAAGGACAAGACGGTGCAATTTCAGTTCCTTTGCGGATTCAGCTCTGAGCTGTTGCCGTCCGATGGAAAGATTCCTCGCTCACGTTGGGTATTTCGGTAGTCCCTTGGTGTATTTACATGGCTGGGGACTTGCAGCTCGGTGGAAGTCAGCATGTGAAGAGATTAACACCCGGATGGATGCAGCATTGCTTCCCAGCCTGCCAGGTGAAGACGAAGTCCTACGCGCGCTTCCCCGCCACGGGACGTTTCAGTGCGCGTTGGTCCTCCCGTCCTTTGAGCCGGTTGGAAGATAAACCTTGGTCAATGTATTATACTGCGCCCTTTGTAATGAAATAATGTCAGATAATATGTATTTAGTGGGGATTTAAATTCCCGAGCTGATTACAAGGAGCTGTTAAGGCTTGCGCGGTTTAGCGGCGCTCCGTGTGCGAGTCTAGAACGGCGCGTAGCGTTGCGGCGACGTGCTCCTTCCGATGGCGTTGAAGAGGCTGGGAGTAAATCCGAAAGCAGAAACAGCTAAAACAGCCAGCGATACAACTTGATCTTCAGTGAGAATTTGTTTCGAGTGGTTCCCCAGAGATCTAGGCTCCTAAAATATTTTGAATTCTTCCAGTTTTAACAAGTCAGTTTGCTCTGAGATTCCAGGCGTGCAACAATCTCTCCCTGCCCGTTTCCCAGCAGTAAAACGAGCACAGTAATATTGACTGTGCCCAAGGAATGTTATGAACGCGACTAATTAATGCTTGTAAAACGCTTTTGATAAAAGGCGCAATGGAGAAAAGCGGGTCTGAGCTCCTCCGGCTGCCCCGCTCTGCTCCCAGCCACCCCTGTCCTTCCTATTTCTATGG
>NW_009726688.1:0-21829 GCF_000703405.1 Apaloderma vittatum
ATTAAATAAATAGATAGACAAATAGATAGGTAAATAAATAGATAGACAAACAAACAGATAAATAGATATGTAGACAAATAGATAAAGAGACAGACAGATAGATAGACAAATAGATAGACAAATTTAAAATAGATAGATATATAAATAAATAGATAAATACCAAGCGTCTGAATGGCAGTTACCCCACGGAGTGACGATTTCTCTCTGACCTGATTTCCCCAGGCCGTGTGTGCTCAGGGTGGGGAGGCTGTAAAACCCCACGGACAATGGAAATCACAGAATTTCCTAAAACCCACACGTCCAAACAGCATCTCATGGGCTGGAAATGTGTGTTCTGAGAGCGATGTCCTGGCTCATTCACGGCCCAGGCAACGCCATCGTACTGCGCTTCTCTAGATGCCAGCAGAAATGGCTCCAGGAGTGCTGGGCAAGCTCCAAACCTGTAAATTTACGTCAAAACGTGGCTCTTCTAATTCCCGATATCTTACATCTGGCTTTTAATTTCACAAATGGGTCAACAAAGGGCAGGCGAGCAGGGAACCAGGTCACACAGAGCGAGAGGTTTAGGGCTTCCAGGGGTTTATCCCTCAGGCAAACGCGCCTGCGCGAGCCCTGAGGGACAAACCACAGCAATATTATCTTTAAAAGATTTTGCAGTGAGAACTGCAGAGTGGCTCAGTCCTTTTCTATACTGTTGACTTCATTCAGAAGTTAGGTTAGGTCTCACAAACACAATTAAATCGATTTTTGCAGGTTGAGAGACCTCAAGTGAAATCCTGGTTTTCCTGTTGCTTACCCAAGCCAACGGTTCTTGTAGTCCATCCCCCTCAAAAAAAACCCCAAAAAACAATATCGGGGCTGAGACTGGTCCTCTGAAATCACATAATCTGCCAGATAAAACCACTCCAGCAAACATGGTAACGTGTCTGATGATATTTACTATATACAACACCACAGCACAAGAATATGAAAAAACCACATGGTTTTAATTCATTCTATAAATGTGCTCTACCTATTTACAAGTTATCCAAAATATCTGCCTCAAACCAAGCAATGGCAGCTGATTCAGCTATTAATTACTTATTTTGCAAAAACCTTGTGTATCAACGACATCAAACCTGAGCTCAGGAGGGTGAGTCTGTGCGAGGACAAGGGGAAAGGGGACTGGGAACAAAAACACCTCCAGTTAACGATGTCGATAATCTGACTTGCTTCAAGGCAAGCATGAGAGACTGCAAGAGCCAAAACTTCACATTTCTGTTTGGACTTTTCACAAAAAGAAAGGTTTAGGCTGTGAACAGTAAAAAGGATGTTATGCTTTAACATAAAAACTACAATATACGCAACAGAAGAACCACAGTGTGCTTCTCTTTTTATTCTTTATTTTACAGTTCACAATTAGAAACCTACTGATGAATTACACAGTTCACCCCCTAAGTTTGGGGTTTTTAAATGCTTTGGGGTCACACTGCCAATCCCATCCCAAGAAGGTGGCTCAAGGTGCCATCAGGTAACACGAGGCAGAGCGGCCAAACAACCTGCACCAAACCCCTTTGTGGCTCCGTTTCACAGGGGAAATGAACAGGCAAGCAGGGATTTTCCCCTAAAATCACATTTGAAATGGAAAAATATACTGGAGATCATTTCAAAGTTATTTTATAGGCTTGCTTGGGGGAAAACCAAACAAACAAACAAAACCACAACCCAAAAACCCTGCAAACTTCTAGGGCTGCAGGTCAGCCAGGCTGTATTTGCAGGGAGCAACTGCCCAGCCTGCCCCTTTTTTAAGCTCCTAATCTTAAGCAATTCCTTCCAGAGTCTCCTTTTACAGAGCAGAAGGATGTTAGGTCCCTCCTCAGCCATGCATTTCAACTGTTTGACTTCATACACGGCCACCAATTCAGATGTTTCACCAGCACTTCCCACATCCCTGCTCATGGGTGTTTTTTCCGCTCAGAAGTTTCTAATTTCTCAATTTTTTTGTTTTTTTTCGCTTCCAGCTCCTAGTTCAAACATCTTCCCTTAAAAAGAGGCCAGAGCACATCTGCCGAATTTCAACAAGGTCCTGCAAAGGAAACCCTTACGAAAAACACCAGGATTTTTCATATCAAGTCTAGCTGAACATCACAGGGACATTATTAAAAAAAATTAAAAATGCACTGTAGTGCCTGAACCTTCCTTAGCCAAGTGCCTCCAAATCGAGGACTGGGGACTGGAGAACTTTTCCAGCCAGTGCAGGCTCTGCGGTGAGGATGGCTGGCTGCGCGCAGACGGCAACTGGCTGCTCCTTGAGGGACACGATCTAACCCAGTGCCGCGGGTGAAAGCCAGCTCCGTGCACAGAACCCACGCAAAGCCACCGCCTCGGCAGGGCAGAGCGTTGGAGCAGGGCACGAATTTCACTCACAGCAAATGAAAAGCCCCTGTCCAGAGACAAGGCTACGTGTACTTGCCATTAGAAACTAGTGACGGATGAGGAATGGACAGCACACACCATGAGCATGTATTTATAAAGAGGAAAATAAGGGGCAAATTGCCTTTGTTTTGCTATTACGAAGGAACGTTTTATCGGTTTTCTCCTTGTATCCTTCTACAGCTGCTCACTTTTGGCACAAGGAATTCTATGTATCACAAGATTTAATTAATAATAATACTTCGAAATCAACACTCAGCGCTTATACAGCGCTCCTCATATTCAAAGTGCTTTACAAAAAGTTTGTGAGCCCTCACAACACCCCTGTGAGGTAGGTAAGTGTTATTATCATCCCCATTTCACAGATGGGGAAACTGAGGCAGAGAGGTAAAGTGACTTGCCCAAGGCTTTCTAGGGAGTTGAAACTCATGACATAGCAGCCCAATTCTGCTCTCCCTTATGGTGGTGTAAGACATGAACTCCCACAGAGCTATACTGGTGTAAGCAAAACAACCCGACCCAAGTTTCTCTGGCTCTAATCAACTGACCAGCTCCACCTCAACCAAGGGTTCACCTTCCAAAACACTGACAGAAAAGCCAGAGCGCAGCAGGAGCGAGCCTGCAACCTTAAGGCAACGCATACGTTAACAGCTCCACAGCTCTGCAGCAAGCGGGACCACATGCAGACGTGCTTCGGCCACGCTGTGAGAGCCTTCAGACAACTCCAGCAGTCTCCAGCCCTGCACGTTATCAGAGGCTGATTCTCTTCTCCCTCAAGTTAAGAGTAAATCCAGAGCAAAACAACGGGGCTGCACCAGCGTAGAACGAGTACGAGATCCGAACCAGACCCTTTTACCTGCTGCGTCGTAGGCAAATGCCCCTAACGAACACCTTTTCATTTTGGACAGCTTCGGCATGGTTCATTTCTCTCTCTCTCTCTCTCTCCGAATTTGTATCTCTGCGCATAAAGAAACTTCCGACATTTCCAGCTCATCAGCGCCAGCCTTTAAACAGCCCTGTACATCTGTCTAAGAGCGATCAATATTTCCAGAAAAGTGTCAATGCATGCAAATATCACATCAAAAAAACCATCAAGAGTGCTGGGAGATGATAGAGGTGATCACAAGACAGCACACATTTAGTTTTTATTAAAAATACCAAACAACTCACTCTTACTGTAACTATGCCACTTAGGTGATCATTCAAACCTGCAGAAGTACAGGTACTTTTCCTCCAACTATTTACCTACCCACCTAGAAAGAAAGAGAAATAGCAAGCACACACATTTATACGTCCTCAAACGTCCATGTGAACGAGAGAGGAGGGTCTGGGGAGGTGGGTGAGATTCTACACTGGGTTTAGGGCAGGGAAGTATAAAAGAAATAGAGAATATCACATGCATCATTACCATCAGTAATCAAATCTGATGAAAACAACCCCAAAATTCGACAGATTCATGTACGACATCCACTGAAAATCTCAAAACCTAAGCACACTGAAGCCGGCAAACATCTTGTGCCACTTCACCTATGTCCAGACGCAGCATCAGCAAGTAAGATCAAACAAACCTTGAAAAGAAAGCAAAAGGAAGAATAAACCAGCCTGGAGACAACAATCTTCCACAAACCACTTCCCTGCATTATTTTCAAACATGTTTTTCTCTTGAGCAGTTTCATAAAAGAGTGAGGGAGAAAGAGACCCACTCCTATTTCCTTTTAAACTGGCTCAGCACCAGCACCAGCTCAGAGAGAGGGAGAGACAAAGAATTCTTCAAACACAGTCCTTGGTACTTGATTACATAATTGCTAGCCAGCCGCCGACACCCTAAAATTGCCGGAAGGTTCGAAGTGGAGTGGATACCCGGTGCTGCTCACGGTCCTCTTCGTCCGCTATGATATCTGCTCCGTGGGCCTCATCTGTATGTCTCCGATCTAAAAGAGACCAACAGAAGATTTCACTGAAGCACTGAAGCTCATTTGAAACCCTGCCCTGTTCCCCACTGCACCATTTACAGCCATAAGCTGCACGTAAAGGAAGTTCCTGTGACTAGAAATAAGCCAGCCTAACTGAGATATTAAAAAGAAATAAAAGGTGAATGCGACTGCTCTGCCTTTAGCAGAAGGGATAAAAAGCAGAAACGTGTGCAGAAAAGAGCGCAAGATGACATTCCCTTGGTCAAGCCTTTGGTTTGGTCCTGCTCACAGAGGCTCAAGCAGCAGCACCGCTCGACTGGCCATGGGCAGGACTTTTTATCCTCTTAAGGGCAGCTATTGCCACTGATGCAATGTAAGGACGGCCACATCTTCCTCCAGAGGAGCAGAGTTCACGCGAGGGGCTGCTAGACCTCTCACGATCCATGTTGGCTTTTGCAACAAGAACTTTTATCTTGCATATACTAACCTTTGACACTCCTCCTGCCTCCAGCTCAAAACCGGTCACATGTTCGTTGTTTCTCAGGAGGGAAGTCCCTGGAAGTCCCCTTCCCCCAGGAAGACAGCACAAGCATCTCACCACCCTTGGGTGGATCTTGGCAGGATCAGGCCCCAAGACATCATTTGGCAACCAGCAGAACCTGACACCCAGCTGCAAGACTGTCAGCAAACCTCAGATGGCACCATCCAAAAAAAAAAAGGGGGGGGCCAGAAAGCACCCACATCTCTCCCGTCCCCTCCTGCCTTGCGTCATCCTCCTCTGGGCTTGGAGCAGCCGTTGCCGGATCCACAGGGCTGCGACAGCCCTGGCAGGGCAATCCCATCACGTAAACAAACGTGATCGCTGCTAATCCCCAGCCCAGGCTCCGAGTGGCTGTGACACCGATTAGCAAATGTCGGGGCAGCGGTTCCACTCTCCACCTTCAGCCACCTGCTGCAGCATCCTCCAACCCAACCACAGCCTACCTGTACGTGAGGTGGGGCGCTGAGGACATATATGACAGCGTTAGCCATATCTTCAGCTTTGAGACACTGGAAAGAAAGGAGAGAGGTTCTCAGCCAAAGGGCACTTCAGAAAGTTAACCGCGAGATCACTCCTCTCCTAACCATCAGTCATGAGCTCTGACAGTGTCACCAGGGGCGTGTCAAAGAGATGCGAACAAGCAGGAAAAAAAATCCATGAAAAATTTAACAAGGGACACGCGTGGTGCTGATAATTCTCCATTTGCTGTGAATAATCATACGACAGGCGTTCTGCCATTCTTATCAAAAATTCTCAGAGAAGCACACCAAATTCTGCGCTGGCCACCTGCAAGACAACACACTCTCGCTTTTCTCCTTGCACAGACATGTTTGTTTATTATATTTTCTCTTCAGTAGAGAAGCCATAGCCTGCAAAATGTCAAAAGCTGACTGATATTTATTTACAGGAACACTAAAATAAAAGGAAAAACATAGGGAGTCAGAAACTGAATCTGAAGGAAAATCTACATAGTGTGTAAATACCAACGCAAAAATCTGAGGTGTAAATGCTTTGGGGATGCCAATCCCATTCTGGAAAGCACTGGGCACTCCGCAGAACTAGTTCCTCGTGCTGTTAGAGACTGTTAAGCTATAATCAGAGTCACTTCCCTCTGTTTCCATTTCTCCAGGTCCTACCCGAATGCTCTCATAGGTTGCAGCAGCTCTCTCAGGGTCGTTATCGTGAAGTTTAAAAGCAAATCCCGTTTCCACCAGTCCTGGAGATATACACTGGGGAAAAAAAACAGGCAGAGCACATCCTAATAGGATTTGTAATTCCCCTTCAGTAAAAGAACATAAGAAAAGGAGATAAAACTTTTAAGCACTGAAAAAGCCAAAAGAAAACCCCCAGCCCAGCCCCCTTTCTGTTGTACTCCTTCCTCACCCTTATTCTAAGGGAACAGTGCAAGTGAGCAGGCTTTGCCTTAATGATTGTTGCAGCAGGCACCTCTGGGGAACCACGGGTGGGTACTTCCCTCTTCATGCCCCTTTTTTGGCATTTCTGTGCACTTTTTTGGCATTTCCGTGCACTTTTTTGGCATTTCCTTGCCTGTTTATCCAAGGGAAAACCTCTACCGCCCACAAAAGCAGGAGAGAGCCCATAGTACTCACTGTAGCTCGTATATGAGTCTTTGCTTCTCTGAGTTCTTGCCTCAGCCCCTCCGTGAGGGCTGTCACGGCGTACTTGGTGGCACTGTAAAAATGCACCACCGACTGTGGCACAACGCTGTGGCCGTTCATGCTGAGGAGAGAGCAGAAAAGAAAGCGCTGAGAGGCGAGCAGAGTCCCGAGAAGAAACCAAACGGATATTCAAACTGCCAGAACGACCGCAGAAAGAGGCGTCAACATGGTGGCAACACGAGGAACTCCCCTCTCCTGCAGGAAACGCACGTCACCAGCGGCCCCTCTCGACACAGCTGGTTCCTGGAGCTGGTCGAGAAGTTTCAGTCTTCAACCTTGCACCATCACGAGCAGTTACCATTATCCTTTCTCCCCGGTTTGGTCTTTTTTGCATTTAGACCAGCGGAGGTTAAAATCAACCACCGCAATCCTTGGAAAACCCCTTTTGGGCACTATCAGCCCACTCTGAGATTAAAGCTTCCCTGCTTAAATCCTCTCTGTGAGGCAGGGAGGAGGAAGCCCACGTGGCTGATCCCACATTCCCCCCCTGCCGCGTACCTGTTAATGTTAATAATATGCCCATCATCAATGTTTCTCTCTTTCATGGACTGGTAGGCCTCTCGGGTGCAGATGCTCACAGCCATCACATTGACCTGAGGGAAGCGAAAAGAAGAAGAAACTAAAACCAGCAGCCTCGCCCGGAATCCTTTGACTTGCCCCCCGGCACACCCGAACCCACGGGCGCAGGTTCCAGTCCCCGATCCACTGCAATTCTTGCAAATGCCAAAAGAGGGAAATACACGTACACACCCTCCATATCACATTGTGACTAATCTGGGGGCTGCGGTCACAAGGGGTTTGGGCAGGACAGGCACAGATACCCAGTCTTGTGAGGCAGCCTTGGCCCCTGCCAGAAATAAATGGATTTTATTGTTTTAGGGGCGAGTGTGAACATAGAGCATGAAGTAAGGGAGAACAAACCCACTTCCCCACAGTCAGCACTCTGTCCAGGAGACAAAGTTGTTTATTTTGTGCAGCACTGATGTTTGTGCAGCTGATAGGACACTAACAGCAGGTAATTAGGTCAGCTAGTTAACGAGGAAATCCCCAGATATTGCCTGTCAGAGAGCCAGGCGCTCAGAGCCACTGCAAACCACATGGCCAGCAAAGCGCCTCCCCTGCACAACCAGAGCCAGAGATGCCATCGTGCCACGGGGAAGGCCAGAGTGGACAAGTAACCCTGCAGCTACGAAATCTGTCATGCTGTCTGCTGACATTTTCCTCAGCCTTGCCTGGATAAGCCAAGGAAGAAAGGACACGGCAATTTATCCAGTCCTTTAGCACAGGATCCAGAGCTTCCCAGGCTCTTGCTCTTTGGACCAGCACTTCCCAGCACACTGTGGCTTGGTTAAACTCAGTCATATTGTCTCTGCAATGTGGCACCATTAACGTGCAGGTGCCTGAAGCATTTGCTGACCATAAAACAAAGAGCCAAAGTTTCCAGGAAGATGGAGATACGGAAACTCCCCCAGCTGGAACACGAAGCGCCCAGAGGTGTGTGCAAGATCGACGTGCAAGTCATCTCAGCGGCAGCGCTAATTGCTTGAGTCTATAGTGGTTTAGATTTGGACAAATGGCTGAGAGGTAGAAAGGATGTAATCACTTCAAGGCAGAACACACTGGCAGGTCCTACCAAATATCCAGGCAGAACTAAATTTCTGATGAATCACAAGTCAGGAGGAGCAGCAGGAACAAAGATAGGCAAGAGGGCTGGCTATCACCACTGCAAAACTTAAAAGTAAGAATGGGGCAGGCTAACTAGGACTTGCTAGCACAGAAGGACGTGCAAGAGAGGAACATTAGTTTGGAGACCAGAAAGTAATGGGCAGACAGGGATGGATTTGAGAGATGTAATTACTGAGCAGCACACAAAAGACAATCAGGGTCAGCTGAAGGATCTTCAGGTCACTGCTTTTGCATCAGTCATTACTTCCCCTTCATTACTAGAGACCATGCTTGTGAGTTGTTGTCTTGGCATGTTTATCTGGTCTTGGAGTACCCAGGCAACACAACAAGAGGAGTCATCATCCTCATCTCAGTGCGCTTTGGTTGAGCACACAGTCACCACTGGATATCTCAGTCATCACACCTGGAACTAGAGAGATAAATTACCCTGCACCAGGTTGAAGATTTACGTTGGTTGTGCAAGGAAGAAAGTTAGCAGACGTGTCAGCAGAAGCAGCACCTCAGCACTGCAGCAAAGCTCAGAGGATTAGGGGCATCTAAAGACTTCTCCATTTCACAGTAAGCTGCGTCAAGGAAAGCAGCAGTAACCTGCTCCACTCTGATATCCTAACCAAGGGAAGAACTAGTCCTTTCACATACGGATCCGGGCAACTGTTAGTATAAAAAGCCTTTGCAACAAGCAAAATCCCTGGTTTCCTCCCCACCCCAGGACACCCTGGACCCGCCAGGCAGGCACCGTGTGGTTGTGCGGTCGCTCACCAATTCCACTCCACATCCACAGGCCACTAGAGGGTAACATCAGCCTAAAGCCTGGCACCCAGCTCCAACGCTGTGACTCACACCGAGCGACTCTTCCTTGAGTGGTAAGAGTTACAACATTTTGACAACTACTGGCAAAGCAAGATGCTAATCAACAGCCGCATGCGAAAGTCCAGAGCCCGTACGACAAGACACTCTGGTACAACAAAACAACTGGCTGGAAGGCAGCTGAGCAGGGATCGCCTCGCTGCCTTTTCCCAACAGCACCCACAGGATTTTTGGGTGAAATCCCATTTCAAAACACAGAACGGGCACTCAGGAACCTAAAAACATGCTTGGAAAATGAGCAAGGCTTAGTGCTGTAATGATGTGAGAAACAGTCTGAAGGCTGTCATTACAAATATCTACGCAAGACATTTTTCAGCCTCGTTCCGCTTTTAAGAACAAAAGGTACAAAGGTCCCTTTAGCAAAGAGGGCCAGCACATCTGTGCTCTGCCTTCACACAGCGTGCTGCGCAAGGCAGCAGGTCCGTGACCACCGCCTGCGTGTGCTAATGCAACAGAAACAATGAAGGCGCATTTTCTAGTAATTAATGAGTTCCAACTGCCAGGCTGGGAGAATATAAAAGATCCTGCCTCTGGAAAAGCCGAGCATTTCGCTTTCCAGAATCAGCCTTTTCTAAGGCATCAGAACGAGTATCCCACCTCCTAGGCGCATATAAAAACGCATGTTATGGACAACATATCTCTGCACAGATGGTATATAAAAGCAAAAAGAACAGAGCCTCGCTCTGTGAATAATGCTAAGAAGAATTAAACCCACTTAGTGTCCAGAGGATGTGTGCTCCAGTCCTTTGTGCCCTGAACGGTGCAAACGGAAAGTTCAGCTTGAATTCCTGGCTGTAAAGGTCAGTATGTAAAATGTGAAGGAGCCATTTGAATCCCAGAGCCTTGAGTCAGTGTGTACACAGCACCCAGTCCCAGCATCGGGGACGGCTGGAGGACTTTGCTCCAGCCTCGCGTCAAGCACAACCGCACAAACAAGTAGAGAGAAAAGGTGAGGGAAGATGTGAACCAAAAGACGACGGGCTCAGAACCTGCCTGTGGTAACACGCTCCCACCTCACAGACCGAATTAGCTGGCCGGCAACGCTGGGCTCTGCACCGCTGTAAAGCAACAGACACGATTCCCAACAGGAGACTCCTGCAGCCCACGGAGAAGCAGCTCCCCCCTCGGGAATGAACTCCACACGATAAGGAACATTAAAAGAGAGGAGGAATAGGCGAACGATGATACGATTTCAATTTGCTAGATGCAGAGCAGAAATTTTGCAGAATAGGTATACTGAGAGGGGAGTCTGGAAGGAGACGGAGCCTCAAAGCTCATAAAAAATGCATGGAAATAAAAATCAATTTACCCAAAAGAAAAAAAAGCCTTTAATTTAAGGCCCTAATGCCTCCTAAATCAATACATCGATGGCCGTTTAGAAACTTTTAGCTGTCTCACAGTCCAGGAGCACATCAAAACTCTCCAACAGCATCTCAAACCGTGCTGCCTTTCTCCAAGGGACCTTTGGAAGAAGCTTCCCTGCTCCCGCTCAGCTCTGCCAAAGCCCAGTGGCCCGTGAAAGGTGCTGGCAACCTTCCCGCATCCTGACCCTCCAAGAGCTTCAGAGCATGTCGGAGAAACGGGCCTGGCGAGTGTTTCCCCGGGGCTGACGTGCCGCAGCGGGGAGAGCTGTCACTGCAGATCCCTCCACGGGCCCGGCTGCCACGCCGGCGCCCGCACAGCCACCACGCGCTCGGAGGGCAAGATTTCCAAGCGGGGAGGGTGCAGCCACAAAACAAACAGGGGCACGCAGCAGGAAAAACCCTGAGCTATTTCAACCGCCTACCAGCAGCCTAAGAAGCAAAGTCCAGGCTTGTCAGGCTGCCGAGGCTGAGGTGGGTGAAGCGTTTGGCTCTGGAGCATCACAGGGCTTCACCTTTGCATTACAGGTGTCAGCATTATTCAGCTACAAGTCAAGAGCAAACCCAAGAGCAAATACCAGCTGCTGGAAGCTGGCGAGAGGAAAAAATCTGCCAGTAGAGGAAGAAAGTTTGGGTATCTCAGTCTGTTCCCAGGGCTACAACGGCATTTTTGCCAAGCAAGGAGAGCAGATACAGCCATACAGATCACCTCTGGGAATAAAACATGCTCCCCAGCCTGTCTTTCTGATTACTGCCCTGAGCCAGCACCCTGCCTCTCCTCCCATCCCATCTGTCACCCCAAAGTTGCTCCAAAGGGTGCCCACAGCAGCACCCACAAAGACGGGGAGGACCCCACAGGCTCCCAAACTTGGAGCCACTGTAAATACCAACACTGGAGTGCCTCATACAGGACAACCCCTGTTCCAAAAATCTTCCATACAGAAGGAGCACTCTCTCCTGAGCAGCGATGGAAGGGAATATGGAGATGGGAAGGGTCTTCAGCTGGCAAAAGCCATGTGTGTCCCCCCAGCACGCCCAACTTAAGAAGAACAAAAGGTCAGAAGAATAAACAAGCATGAGGGGGACACAGCATCCATGGAGTCTTCCACTCAAGATGTGATCACAGGACAAGGAGTTTACAAGGCGCAGGCGACCCGTAGGGCCAGGCTCACAGCGAGACAATTCTGGGAAATGCCCCGCTTCACACGGGCTCAGCCTCAGCTACACTGCACCTAATTTTCTTTAAAGACTCTATGGCAACCGTGGACGGGGAGATGTGGCTGTGCAGTGACCCAGGCTGGGCAACCCACAAAAGCCTGGCTGGGCAGACAAAGCTGAGCCAAGTTTGCTCTGGCTGCAGTCACAGCAACCAGCAGACCAGCCAAAATCCTAACAAGAACTTAATTAGCCAGGATACGGCAGCTCTTGCCCTGGCAGCAGGAGACTGAGGCCTCAAAGTACCTCTCCGTTTGGCTTTACACAGCGCCTGAAACTACTGCTGGATGAACAGCCACCGGCTGCTTCAGGAGCCGATGGATCCCAGCTGGCTCCACCGTCAGACGTCACGGTCCCAAGCAGCTTTTCCAATAGACACGTCGTTTCCTTCACTAGGACAAGCTCTCCTAGCTGCTGGAGGTGCTACAAGGCTTACTCAAATCCACGAATTCAACTCCTGTTCCCATGAGGATAATGCTTTCAGGCACAAAAAGTGGTAGGACAGGAGGGGACAATCACCTTCACATAAAGCTCCTGTTTCCAGACGTCACGGTCCCAAGCAGCTTTTCCAATAGACACGTCGTTTCCTTCACTAGGACAAGCTCTCCTAGCTGCTGGAGGTGCTACAAGGCTTACTCAAATCCACGAATTCAACTCCTGTTCCCATGAGGATAATGCTTTCAGGCACAAAAAGTGGTAGGACAGGAGGGGACAATCACCTTCACATAAAGCTCCTGTTTCAGCATCTCACCAGCCAGAGCTGCAGGAAGGCCGGTACAGACGGGCTGTTGCAAGGGCAGGCAAACTGACCCGGGGTCCCACAGCTGTGGCTGCCACTGCTACAAGCAGAAAAAGGCCATCGCATGGTGACAAAAGATGGTGAAGTCTCATCACAGCAGCACCTCAGGACAGCAAGACCCAGGGAGAAGCACTGCTAATAAACGGCACAAACTCCCAGCTCGGCATATGAAATTGCCTCGTTTGCATCCAGCTCTAACCAGATTACGGGCAGAAAAATTAAGCTTTAAAGACAAAAAGCATTACAGCTTTTTAAGCTCAAAAGAATCTGCCCATTTTACAACCCACTGCTACAACTAACAGGATTAGCTACAAAAGCCAGCTCTTGGCATTCAATTTCTTATTTTATCGAAGACAAAAAGAAGTGAGGCTCATAACCCTTTAGAAAGACACCAAGCTAAAAGAAAAAATGCCACTGAAGGTATCAAGTGTTTCCATCCTCCCAGGTGAAGGCAGGTGGCTCAGCAGTGCACGACACCCCTCCGCTTCCCGATCGACAAACCCAGGTCCCATCAGAGCCAGGTGGGAAGCAGGTCCTCAGCTCTGCACACGTGAAATAAGCAGATGGGGACACAGACGGGACAATGGTGCTGGTGGCCAGAAGAAATTTAAAAAAAAAAAATAAATCTAGCACACTTCCCTCTGTCCCAGTCGCACCACTCACGTCTATCATTGTCCGCCAGCCCTCCGTTTTCCCGGAGAGCAGGGGCTCCGGGCGAGCCAGCCCCGCGTTGTTGATGCAGACATCAACTCCTTGATGAAGGGTCTTGATGGCGGAGAACATCGACAGGATCTCCTCTTCGTTGGAGAGATCGCACTTGTATGGGATGAGGGTCCCTGGGTAGCCGGCGCTCTGGCATTCAGCTGCCAGTTTCTAGGGAAGAGAAAGGAAGGGAAAAAACAGCCATCAGCCTCCTCTCCTCCTCATGGAGCAGTTTTATCCAGCCATTTCCTTAAAAACACACCCCAGGGCTAATAAAACACAGCAAGCTTCCCAGCGAGCCCATCCTAAAAGCTTGCACTAGAGAAGAATCTTTGTAAGTGCTAATAAAGAAAGAACAAATATCGATATACGTGAGAGTCCGAGTGTTTCAGCCATGAAGTTATTAAACTTGAGGACACCCTCTGTGCTCATCCACCTCCCCAGGAAATGCAGGTCGAGGTGAGTAGGTGCTGGCAAAACACCAGTAAGTACTGCTGCGCCTGCCCCACTGCTGCGCGCATAAAAGATGCGGCGATCGCTTGCCTGACAATTCCTCATTAGCCATTACCAAGCATCCAAATCTTTTACCAGACTAGATGATATAAAGCAATGAAAGGCCAAGAGCTGCTGCTGACCGCCCGTGTGAATGATGCCGCAGCCACCGTGCCAAATCCTCTGGAGGATGCCCTTTACCCCCTGATGCTAATGAGAAGCAGCATCTCGTCTCTGATGTGTCACGTTAGCGACAGTGACAGCTTCCAGCGCAAGCCCACGTGATGTCTGGTTCCTGCGGAGAGATGGACTCTGGCTACAAACGTCCACCACATCACTCGAACGCCATCGCCCACGGCGGTTTCACCAACGTGACATTTCAGCGGGTGCAATAAAGCTCTCCTCCTGCCAGAGGCGGCTCTCCCGCTCCTCCCCACGTACCAAGGGCTGCGTTGGTTATCAAAGAAGGAGCGAGGCCCCAGCACAGGAGTCGCCTGCCTGGAAACAGAGGACAAGGGATGGCGATCACACATGAAGGTGGCTGCCGAGCTCGGAGCACAGCCCCTGCGCTGGAGCTCACCCACAAACAAGGATGCGGGGAAGCCGAAGCACCAGCTGGGATCACCCGAAACACCAGCGGGAAGCTCACGCTGCACGGGCACTGACTTTGGGTTTTTTTGTGTTTTTTGTTTTGTTTTTTTTTGCTTGCTGTGATGCACAGCATCACCTCCCAGGCTGGGTCAGCAGCTCCTGGTGCTTCAGGAAGACACATGGAGCAATTCCCACATTTTGGACAAGGCAGATGCTTGAAATCAGCCCCAACACCTGCACTGACACGGGAAGGAGCCTGGAGAGCCACGCTGGTGTCGACGCAGCTTGCTCTCATAAAAGCAGTGACAAATCAGAGCACCAAAGGTGACTTTCTCCCAGGGGAAGCTGGCAAGACCCAGGGTCCCCTGTCCCTTTCACTTAGCAGAGTTCATCTTTTGGTGGCTGCTGCAGGGAGTGATTTGCCCCCCAAAACACCCAGCATCAGTGACACTTGCAGACTTTGTCAGCCAGCCCAGTGTCCCAATTCTGAAATAAACATTAGACAAAAGAGAAAAAAAAAATACATGGAACATAAGGGAAAGTGGAAAGAGAAGGAAAAAAAATAAAAATCAGAGACAGCATGGCACCTGCTCCCCTGGCACAGGCTGGCAGGAGAGCTCATGGGGCTGCACCAGTTCACGAATACCATGGGACCTGGCGAATGCTAAACCAAAGCAGGGGCCCAGCTCCCATCCAGCTGGCCCCCAGCGTGTGCCATCCCACACGGCAGATGCCAGCACTGTCACAAAACCTGCAGGTCCTGGTCCCTGAAGTTTTGTTCGAATCGGCTCTCCGCTCCCCAGCCACCCAACACAGGACGGCCGCGTGCCTCGGGATAACAAGGAGGCCACCAAAGTGCAAAGACGGGAGAAGAAAAAAAAAATCCACCTAAAGATGTGAATGGGCTCCCAACTCCAAACCATAAAGCGTGCTCTTTGCCAATGGCTTTTTTTGGCCACCAGCTTTCTCTTAGCCAAGTTTTACACAAAGCAGGGCTGAGCATCCTCACTGGGAGGAGGACAGACACGCCAGGGCCTCCAAACCCCTCCCTTTTCCAAGCACATTTATTTTAATTACTCTGTGGCAAGTGGCTCTGTTTGGTGAATGATTTCCAACCTTTCTCAACACCCAAGACCACCGCAGAGGTGGGCTAAGTCCCTGAAAAGTGAGTTTAAGCTTTTCTGATTTGCCTTTCACAGCAACCCACAGCTTTCGTGGACCACAAGACCAAACCAGCCCAGGTTGAAGGCTCTGGTCCAGAAGCCACTCTCCTTTCTCCGCTCCATTTCAGTGAAGGCACCGCAGTAACACAGGAATTATTGCTCCAAGCGAGGAGAGGACAGACGTGCTGAGTTCAGCCCAGAGATCGATACATCCCAACAGCATCACACTCTCTGGAGAGCTCTGCTTGGGCTGACCCAGACAATACTCCTGCCCGACAGAGAACAAAGGCACCCTGGGGATCGAATCGTACCTCTCCATACCCTCCCAGGGCTGGTTTCACTTTGCCACACATGCAATCTTGTGGATTATGTGCTGATAGTAGTAGAAAAATACATACTTTTAAAAGATCAGAGTACACACTTGAGAAAACAGTTGGGGGCGGGGGAGAAATCTGCCAGAACAGCATTTAGAAAATTAAAAGCAGTTCGAAGGGCTGCTGGTATTAAACCACTTCAGGGATGGGGTCTTGCTCCTGCAAAGTCACAAGAGGGAAAAATAGGCAAGGGGCCATCAGCCACGTTCTTCATAACCTGACACCGAGGTGACAGCTTCAGCGCTCGCTCCATCCCTAAGGGATCCATCCCATCCAGTATCTGCTTGTAAAGCATCAGGGCTCGTGTCTGGCACGTCTTCTTACTAGCTCTCCAGCTCCTGGCCAGAAGTATGGTCTTAATTCGCTCTTTAGAAGAGGGCTGCAATTGCCCAGCCACGTTTAGTTTGCTTGAACGAGAGCTGGGTCAAGTTACCTTTCAAGGGTGCCTCACATCCTCCTTGCTGGTGTCTGTGCTCATCACAGGTAAAGCGGGGTGCTGTCTCTCAAAGCGAGCGTGCTCACGCACAGAAAAGAAAGGCAGAGCACCCGCCGGGTCCTGAGGCTGAGCATCGTGGCGTGTCCCAGGAAGGCTTAAAGTTCACGGCAGGAACCAGTCCTGCCAAACTTGAATCGAGCAACGCCCATGACCTTAAAATATGCGAAATACAAGCACAAGGGATTGGGTTGAATCTCCCAAAAGAGGACTCGTGCCAGGACAGCCGGCTGGGAGGAAGAAGGGCCCATCAGCACGGATGGGAAAGGACAGACAAGCTCATCTACTCCCCAGAGGGAAACGCCACGTTTAATATCTCTGTTTCAGTGTCGAGCTGTCACTTTTCACCGTTCGGGGAAACTTTCAGTGCTCAGTGTAGCTCCTCAGTGGAGGCAGGCAGGGTCTAAACACCACGGGCTGCAGTCCAGCAACTCCGATGAAGGAGCAGATGAAACAGGGAGTGCTCTGGATGGCAGCGGCTGTCGTAGTGGAGCTGCCCATTCCGTTTTACCAGTCAATCTCCTCAGCTTACGTCTTAGATACACCAAGAGAAAGCTCCTTCTCGCTCGGAGAAAGGCTTCTCTGCCACAACTGACCAAAGAAATCAAATACGTCTCACAATCTTTCTTTTCCTGTCTAGTGTCTCACAGCCCCAAATGAGACGAAACATGGATCCTTTCATCTCTCAGGCTACACTTGTGTTAAGAAATTCTCTTTGAAAATGAAGTGCCGAACGCCACTGACATCCAGGCGGAGCTGAACGTGCTTCACCCATCTCTAGATAAAGAGTCATCGCAGGCTCTTCAAAGAAACATCAACTGCGGGCAAGTTGGCAAGAGAAGATTTATGTACAGCACCGCTCTGAATTAGGGAGTTTGCAGTATTTTTTCAGAGCATCCGTTAAGTCACTCATTTGATGCTCATTCCACCCAGATGCACAAAGCGGAGCAGGGAAGAAAAAAGGTGGTTTCCCAGGTTTCATAAGCAACTTGAGAGTGACCACGTAACACGCTCTGAATTAGGGAGCTTGCAGTATTTTTTCAGAGTATCTGTTAAGTCACTCATTTGATGCTCATTGCACCCAGACGCACAAAGCTGAGCAGGGAAGAAAAAAGGTGGTTTCCCAGCTTTCATAAGCAACTTGAGAGTGACCACGTAACACACCAGGAACACAGATGAGGGCACCACAGCAGCTGGAGATGAAGATATGAAACAAGGCTTGAGCATCTCTCCACCACACCGTTATCACTGGATGCTTAGAAACAGGCAGCCAAGTGCTACAGCTACTGGTACAAACTGGGATAGCGTAACACAAAGCAGAAACAGATACCCTGTGTGTTAGAACATTCAGCCTAGAGTCACCCAGTGCCACGGATACAAGCCCTCGCCCCTGGAATTCTGATACGAGGCACCTGGCAAGTCCTGCAGCACCCGTGGAAGACCAGCTTTCCACCAAGGGCATCTAAACTCCTCGTGTGACATAATGAGCCGATACTACGGCGTGTACTAGATATGCGGGCTGCAACGTGCCTCTTGCTCAGGCACCAGTTTTTCCACTGCCATCACTGTGATTTATCTCAGCTTCCAGCCATGTTGGACGAATGCATGAGCAAAAGCAAAAAAAAAAACAACAACAACAAAACCACCTGACACCTACTTGTGTGTAAGTAAGACAAAGAGGAATATGTGATCATGATGCTTATGACATACTATTTAGTTCTCTGCTTTTGAAGGTCTAATAGGATGCCTCACATTTATGGGACATTTTCCATATGTTCAGAATACGCCAGTTCAACCAAGAAGGGGTTAATGCTCTTTGTGCCTACGAGGCTCCGGAAAGGGCACAGTGCCACGCATTTAGATTCAATCTTGGTCAAATGGTTTTACAAAACTAATTGATATAAACATTTAAGGGGACTCTTAAGGGGAAAGAAAAAAAAAAAAGTCATGTAGGGCTTTATTTGGCAAACCATCCTATTAACTTCAGACACATTTAGTTCAGAGAGATTAAAGCCTGAAGAAACCATTAGGTAATTTTTAATCTGGCCTGCCATTGCTCACAGGTACTTGCATCCTACTGATTTAGCTTATGCTTAAATACACAGCTGTACCAAGAAACCAACAGGAAAGAAACCAAAGATACCCCAGTTCCTTTTGCCATTTAAAGGAAACGGAGAAAAATCCTAACGAACAGCAACATAGTTGTGAAAGAGAGCTGGGGGTTTACGAATCCTTTCATTTGACTGATTGGCAAGTCTGAAGCTTCTTTTAATTAAGATTTAATACCACTGCAACAGCACAATAGAGGAAGAGGTATATAGTGAACAAAGCACTAGACTGGGGTTTATTTCCATAACGAGCTCTGCCACCACGGGCAAGATTCAGAGGTTTCCCCATCTGTGAAATGGAGATACTCACACTGAGCCCCTTCCTAGACCAGCCCGAACCTTTCACAGTGCTCCAGAAATCCACCCACCTCTCAGCACCAGCAAAGGAAAAAGCCATCCAAACCTGGACAAAATTTAAGTTCCTGTACACGTTTCTTCACCGTGCATCACCCTAAACATCCCGACTGCACAGCCCGTGCAGCCTCACAGGTGGCACACAACACCAGCACTCATAACAAATAACCCAGTCATGTCTTCCCAGTGCTGGTAATTGTCCTCCCAGACTGCTCCAGACTCGTGCTGGGTTTTTTCCAAGCCCTCTCCACTCCCTGCACTTTTCCAGTAATTAAACATCCAGGATTATTTTTTTCCTAGCTCACTTCACTTTAATTTTCCAGTGTCACACACACAAGCCAATTCACCCCACTTACAGCACCCTGAACGTCCCTGCTACCTTAAGACATTCAAACAATCGCTCCGTACGTCAAAGCTGAAGGCATTTCTTTTTTATTTATTTTTTTTTTTTTTACCGCTTGCTCAGATCACGTTGCTACGGGCTGGCATGGGGGAGGAGGAAACACGCTGCTTCTACGATGACAGCTCATTAGAGCAATCTCTCCTGCTTATTCTGAGGTATGACTATCCTAAAACAAGCAGCCTCGGTGGTCTGCCTGCACTTCAGCTCCAGCGTGCATCCAGCAGGTTCCCACACGGCCAGGCACGGAGTCTCCTCCTCAAAGAACCCCAAAGCTCCTGCCAGTCCTCCAGCAGCCCCAGGGCCGCCCTCACAAGCAGGGCTCAAAGCCCATGGAGCTCCAGGGCTCCCAGAGCGCCTGCCCACAGCAGACCCCACGCTGGGTCGCCGCCCGGTCGAGAGCAGATTTCCAAGACAACCTGCAAACACGCCACGCAGGGCAGAGCCGAGCTGGAGCTTCAGCCTGGCACCCTCAGGTCACGGCACGTGCCTTCTGTGTCATCTCCAGCACACCTCCACTACACTCAGGGAGTCAAAAAGTTATATCCATTTATTTTAACCAAATCAAACTTGTGGCGCTGAAGATCTGAGGTGCGTAGCGATGCCCTGAAGATGGAGGGTGTGATCAGAGGTCCGTGGAAACCATCAGCACCCTGAATAACATATATTGTAAGGAAATACATCACCATACCTTGTGGGTAAGACTCCTTAGAGGACAGTCAGGACTTGTTCTGGGCTCTCTCACAAGCTCCCTGGAGGGAGTTTTCCCCCTTCCCAGCCCCAGAGTCCCCCCCTGCGAGACAGTGGCAGCAGGTGACAACGCACCAGTGGGCTCCTCGCTCAGGGGCCCCGGACAACCTGAGTATCGGCCGCGGCCACCAGGCTCCTGGAGCTTGGCCAAGCCCCACACCTCGCCACGACACAACGCGCCTGTCAGCAAAGCCGTCACTGTTAAGAGCTGTACCAGAACAGCAGGTCCCTGCTGTCAGACCACAAGATCGGCCCTTTCTCCTCTCAACACCCCGCGCGCGGAGCAGCCCTGGCTTTTCTCCACAGCTCGCGGAGCTCGGTGCTTTCCTCCCCCAGCCCCATCCGCCGAGCAGCGAGCGCCTCTGCTGCGAGGGCAGGGCGAGAGCCGTCGTCCCTGTGCCTCTCGGCCACGTCCTGCGCCCGTGTAATCCTCTTCTGAAAAGACAGATTAACATATGCTGGGAGAGGAGAGAGCCTTCCCCCACCCAACGCTCCCCTAGTACCAAAATTCAGATGATAGGTCCCAAATTTTAATACATCCCAGATTTAGGAGACATCGCCAAGCACAGCCCGGCCGCGGTCGGAGCAGGGATTACCACGGCCATCGCCACGCAGCCACCGGGATTAAACATCTGCACCCGCACCAGCGGGCACAGCAGGCTCCGCGCCGCCCGCATCGACGCTGACGCTAATCCCCAGTTAAGCCAAGCAGAGCCGCGGCTGATCTGCACGAGCCTACCAGGGAGAAAAGCCTGGCAGAGGGAGCAGGAGTGTGGGTCCCCTCCGCTGTCATTTTATCCTGCAGCACCAGGGCAGGCACTAACCCATCCAGGACTGACCAAAGCAAAATAATGATAATGTCAGCCAGGAAATTGCCATTAACACTTCCCTCGTGGATGCTGGCAGGAGCGAGGGTTAAAGCTCCCCACAGCAGATGCCAGGTTTTACACGGGGAAGCTGAGGCACGGGACAGCGACCTGATCCACCTCGTTACACAGTGAGGCACAGGCAGAACAAGCACCCACCACCTCTCCAAAGGCCCAGGAAAAGGTCTCTTATCACTCCTTTTTAGGCCTGTGAGCATGACCTACCCCAGTACTGCTGCTCCAAAGCCAAAGGGAACAGAAGAGAAGCAGAGAAAGGGGCGGCTGCTGCAATAAGACATTTCTAAAGCACATTTTGCAGGGAAGGAGGATGAATCCAGCCTGGTTGGATTCCCCCACGCACCTCCTCAGCTTCACAGCTGAGGAGAACCACGGGGATAGCGAAGTGTTTATTCCCACTCCTCAGGCCAGCAATTATGGGACCTTTCTTATTTATCAGGAAAGGATGTGGTCAGGGACAAGTGGCAATAAAAGCACCTCAGAGGCCTTGAGTACCCACCGTCCCCAAGGCGAGGCCTTCGTCAAACACAAAGCAAGCCCCTCCAGAGGCCAATAGATTCTGAAGGCCATTCATTCACCCAGGGACCGTGCCTGGGGATTCTCCTGCCTGAAGCTGCAGCTCCCGCCTTTAAAAAAATATAATTCATCGGGCTACCGCGCAGCCCAGCAGCTCTGCCACAAGAGTGCCGACGGGTCTAGGGGAAGAGGAGATGGTCCACGACGAGCTCCATGACGAGCATTTGGGGACAGCGGCACAGCCACCTTCGTCACGGGGAGGGTGGGAGCCGCGGAGCCCGTGGGCAGCCTCAGCCAGGCTACGTGGCAAATTCAAGCCTCTCGCATTCAGCCACGAGCCCCTTGCTGCAAGACACGAGATTAAGCCAGCAGATTTGCACGCGATGTAATTAAGCTCTACATTCTGTTAATTAACCACCTTGGAGCACCGAAGGGGTCGAGACCCTCGCTTGCATCTTACGGCCCGGGCTGCGATCGAAGGAGGAGATGAGCGGGCTCGCCAGCGGCTGGTCCGGGTGCTCAGCCCCCC
>NW_009726688.1:21863-26028 GCF_000703405.1 Apaloderma vittatum
GCCTGGCGATGAGAGCGCCAGCCTCTCCAGAGATCGGACCGCTCCGATCTGCAATCAATAGCTCAGCTTATCAAAGGCTATTTCTTGAGCAAGATCTAACCTTGACAATGCAGTCCCTGGTTATAAATGTTACCTTTGATCAATAACTGTCACAAATGCATTAGAACAAATTGGTTAAACCTTGTCTTTTAAGTCACGTTTATTGCTTCCTGCACAGCTCGCTCTCCACACCCCTACAAAGGAAAAAAAAAAAATCTGGTTGTTGGTTTTTTTTAACACAACATCCATGATTAAATCTAACAACTCAAAGCAAGGTTTATAAATTATAATTAAAAAGGAGCATAATACCAAGCGCCAATTGCAAACTTTCCCGTGCTCCAAAAGAAAAGCACTGGCAAACCTCGATGCCTTTACGTCTCTGAGCCAGACCCTACATTTACCACAAACCCTCCCAAGTCTTCCCCCACCCCAGGAAAGAACTCTGAAAAATAACACTTAGGCATCACGCTAAGGAGAGGGCCAGAGAGTGGTTTGCCAGCCAGGAGGCAAGTGTTTTGTCCCCTGCATGGGCAAACTCTCCTCCGTTTTGAGCTTCTGCAAGACGTCGGACACTAAATACAAAATTTCTGGAAAACATCTGGAAGAAGAAAGTCGAAGAGCCTTGTAGTGAACCACAAAAAGCGATATTCTGCTTTTTGTCTGCGGGATGGAGCGACTGTGGCTTAACATGCACCAGCCAAGCTGTGGCAAAAGTCATTAAACCACAGCAGGTCTTCTCACAGGCCAAGAGATCAGCGAGGGGTTCCCCCTGAGGGTGATCGCCTACACAGGGAGTGGTTTCCACCACGGCTTGGTCTTACAGGCTGCTAAAAACTCTTGGCTAATTCAGTAGAGCACTGACTTGGAATGCCCAAAGGTATCCGAGGAGCAGAAAACACTCAGCGAGAGCACAGTCCGTGACAGCTCTTAGTATAACTAAGAGAGGTCGGTGCTGGTCTCTTCTCACAGGTGATTAGTGATAGAACAAGAGGGAATGACTTCAAATTGCAACAGGGGAGGGTAGACTGGACATTGGGAGAGATTTTTTCACAGAAAGAGTAGTTGGACATTGGCACAGGCTGCCCAGGGAGGGGTTGAGTCCCCACCCCCGGAGGTGTTTAAAGTTTGTTCAGATGTGGGGCTGGGGGAGATGCGTTAGGGGTGAGCTCTGTAGAGTAGGGTCAGTGGTTGGACTTGATTATCCCAGGGGCTTTTCCAGCCTGAATGATTCTACAATTCTCTCTCTAGGCTTCTCATTTAAAACAAGCTTTCAACCCAAATTATCTGCTGGCATGCAAAAGTAAAACAAAGCCACTTTTGTAATATTTCATTCCTCGATCTCGGAGTATTAAAGCTGCTGCTGGATGACCCACGCGGAGAATCTCCGCTCATAAAAGTGGCACAAGTGGGGAACACGGGGCTGCTTGTGAGCAGGTTTGAAGGGTCACAGCGAGATATGACTGCAGGGGAGGAACGCAGCCACCGGCGTCGGTGGTCGCCGTGCCTGCACATACGAAGATGTGACAAAAGGAAAATCAAACTCAATTTCGAAACAACACCGCCAAAGCCAGCTGGAGCACTAATGCAAGGCAAGTCGAGCGCGTGGTTTTTCTACAGGGAAGAAAGAGAAAAAAATAAATAAATAAATAAATAAAGGGACTCGTGCAGTTTCTGTAAGCCATTAACATTTTTATTTCAAAAGTCAAATAGAGAGCACTGGAGTCGTGACACAGGTTTAATAACAAAACCACAGCTTTGCAATTCCTCATTATCTTGCCTCAAGCCCTTATCTGATTTTCCAAGAGATTAAGAAATCTTGACATAGCTTTTATTGCCTGAGTTAAACTCCCCACAAGACAACATACTCTTTCAGTCACCAGTTTACAGGAGGTTATAAAACCACCACAGAGTGGTTCCAGTCACTTTACCTTTAAAATGGACGACTAGTGCACAGCATTAACGAAAACATATGCTCCTGTGCTACAAAATGAGAAACATACTCCCAGTTTTTAACTCCACTGTTAGCATTCTTCTCATTTCAAGCTGCCTTGATATAGTTTTGGGGTTCGCTCCTCCTTACACCATTACTCACAGTGGCATTTAGTGAATTATTCAGTTCTAACACAGCAACAGGATTCGCCCTGCAGCAGATACAGCCACTCTAACCTCTGCTTTATTCACATCTGGCAGCACCAAGCTCTCCGCTCCTTCGTGTTCCTTTCCTCCCTCCACCACCCAGCCCTGAATGCCAGCGCCACCCTCCTCCATCCCACCCCGGCACACAGGAGCCGCTCTCCCTGAACCAGCGCATCCCGGGAAGCCTCAATGACGCTTCCTTCGAGGACGCCGCCCTCCCGCTCCCCAGCAGCAATGACTTGGAAAATCAGCAGCCAGAGAGAACAGACGGGTGTATTTTGTGCATAGACCTGGTTACACAATAACTAATCAAGGTAACGATATGCTCACAGAGCGCCGACGGCACAGACCTTCCCATCGCCTTCCCGCTGTCCGGAGCCTCTGAAGCCCCTTGAGCGGGCAGGAGCCCCGCCGGCAGCTCCGGAGCCAGGATCCGGCTGCATCGCGCGCCATGCCAGGCACAGCACAGTCATCCCCTGCACGCAACCCAACTCCTGCTCCTCGAGATGGCTTCTTACAGCCATGGCCAAAGTCCCAAGTCCTAGCACGAGCTCAACAGCGTGAAGCCTGAATATCTTCCTTGGTTTTTTCTTTCTTTTTTTTTTTAAAAAAAGAAAAAAGTGCCGGAGGAAAGTTATCGTAAACAACTCTGCTCCAAAGGCATGGCAGGAGTCAGTAAGAAGCCCCATCTGTGCCAACACGAGTGTCCCTGGCAGCCAGTGCGAGGTGATGGACCTGTTCCCAGGGGGACCCCGGTCCACCTTCCCTTCCCCGAGCGAGCGGCACCTCTGGGATTTTCTTCCTCTTTAAGGAAACGTTCTTTGCAGTAAATAAACCCATAACAGCAACCGGGCAAAACACAGTCCAGACACTCTCTGAAACAAATGACCGCACTCCGCAAACGCAACCGGGTCTTTAGAGAGGACGCGAGAAAGAATGAAGCAGGGACAAACAGCTGCGGCGTTTAACCCGAGTTACGGAAACATGACAGCAACAAGAGACTCGGAAGATGCCGAGCGGTCGGCACGTGTGCGCTTCGCACCACCCAGATCAATCGTCTCCAGAAGACGCCGCAGTTGTGTATTGTGCAGATTCAAAGGGAAAAGCAAAGCTTTTAAAACACTACTCTCTCTTAAATCCACGGCGTGTTTTTGTCAGACAGGTTTCAGAAAGGAAGGCTTTCAGGCTTCAGAAAGGAAGAAAGCTCCTCTGCAGCACCGAAGGAAAGGGTACGTTTCGTTGCTTTTCTTTACCAATGAAAGCCAAAAGGTTTCAAAAGAAAACCCAAAGAAAGGGCAATTTTGGAAATGGTTTTTTCTGTCCTTTTTGGAGGACAGAAATGGTATCATTTACAGTATCCTTTACCAGGTACCACGAGGCTACAAGAACGTCACGAAGCCAGGCTATGGGAGCACACGTGGGAAAGCTGTTGGAGAGCTCAGCTTTCCCTTTAAACCACAGCATCAAAACATCAGGAAGTCCAAAATTAGAAGCAAGCCCCAAAGCATAGTTAAATAAGTCAGGCTGGAGTATTTCCTCCTCTCTGCAAAGTGGTATCTTTCTGATTCACAATGAAGAACGGAGAAAGTTTTGTTTCTTCGAGCTGTTCTTTAGTTAACCCCACTTCTCAGCAACACCAGCAATGTCAAGCCTTGTTGTCTATTTTTTTTTTTTTGACAATTTATTCTTGTTGTGGTCAACTGTGCCTCGTGAGTCCTCATCACCTTCACTAGGGAAACACAAACGCTGGATGTTCACATACATGTCCCTTGGCTCGGCAGGCATGAACAACCCAAGGTGAAAATATTTAAGCAGTTTGACTATAACGTTTTCTCCTCCCTCAGAGGAAACTCCTTAAAAAGTAAATAAGCTTTAGGTGAAGCCTATCCAACTATAAAAAAAACAACCCCACAGAAACAACTTCTTTCCAGCTCCTTTATTTTTAACCCTACGCCTTAAGGTTTTCGACTCCGCTCTGGAGGCGCTCGCC